>NW_015507000.1:64337-107928 GCF_001515645.1 Sinocyclocheilus grahami
TATATATTAACATTTAAAATATGTTTATTAATACTTAAAAATATTTTGCCCTCTATATTTCAAATTCAATCCAAGAAAATACATTCACATATGTCGCATGCCCCTGAAATACATTTGAGTATATTTTGAAATATATTTGAGTATTTGAGGGTTGAAAGTAAATATATTTCAAAACTAAAGTTCATTGAGCTTCACCGTTTACAACATATATTTAGCATAAATGTACAACATATTCAGTGTTGGGGAAAGTTACTTTTAAAAGTAATGCACTACAATATTGCGTTACTCCATAAAAAAGTAACTAATTACGTTACTTAGTTACTTTTTAAATCTGGACAGGGCTTGCTTGTTTGCTTTTAAAATAAAAAAGTTCTATTTTTGGCAAATATAAAAGCCTTTTCACACCAAATGTGAAATGAATAAGCCTCAGGCTGAAGGGAAAGTACATTTACGTGCGTACAGTAGAATGCAGAAGAAGACATTTCAACACACTTCAGCAATAAAAAAGACACAAATGTTTGTCTAGAGTAATTTGTGCTTATTAGTACGGTTGAACTGGATCATCGAAGGTCAGAAGCAAAGACATTGGTTAATAGAATGGGATTAAATACATAAAGCATATTTGTGTTGTTTAACACTTATTGTTTAACACTTATACATTATTGCAGGTTTGCATCATATTCTGAGTGCATTATTTTTATTCATTTTGAGGAATACTGAATCGTTTTGTTGTTGTTTTTCCCGTGAGTGAGATGAATTAATGCATATTCATATTTATTTTAGAACTACAGTAACATCTGATTTCTCTCAACATGGGCACAGGAGAGCTGACAGTCAATAAATTGAAAAAAAATTTAACTTGCGTTACTTATTTCAAAAAGTAACTCAGATATTCTTTTGTAAATTAAAAAGTAGTGCGTTACTTTACTAGTTACTTGAAAAAAGTAATCTGATTACGTAACTTGCATTACTTGTAATGCATTACCCCCAACACTGAACATATTTTGGCCAGAAGAAAAAAAAAAGCATATGGAATAAAGACCAACTGACTTATTAATAAATTGCTCATTATGTAGTCTATAAACACTGAACAAAACTGGTATTATGGTATTCAAAAGCAATACACAATTCTGTTGATCTGAACAGGCTAATGCTCAGGTTAACTACTGATAATAACTATTTGATCCGATTAAGCAATGCAGTTATTTACTGCTCTTTAAGTGACACAGCCTTGACCTGCAGTGAAACAGCACTTAGAGTTCTTCAGACAGTGACCATACTGTTAGTCACTGCAGTACACACCAGTGGCACTAGAGAGGACGTTTCTGTCCTAACAAAAAGTAAACAAAACTTGGCCCATGACCTGACAGGCCTCTTCTAGACCATCCAATAGAAATCAAACTCGGTACAAAACACGAGGGCGAGATTAACCTTACATAATATTTATTTGTCTTGCGTTCACAGTGTGATGTAATATACTTGGACATTTAAACTTCATTATTTCTCTACATAAGGCTGTAATGTGGAAAACGCGTGCTTCTGCTTGGGCATCTGTGCTGAGAGAACTGCCATCTCAAAAGCCGTCTCAGAGGGCTACAGGGATTTCAAAGCCATTGCTATTGCAAGGTAAATTTCTACTGCATTCAACAGGCCCTCTAGTGCTTGAATAACATTTCTAACTAACTCCATATTTGGAAATAGACTCTCTAAGTATAATACAGCATCAATAAGTGTCTTCTGCTCTTTTAGTGATATGTGTGAGCACTTCGTTTCCCCCTGTGGTGGCTGCAGACAATTCATGAGAGAGGCAAGTTTCATTTACCACAGTATTTAACATCAATGAAGCAAGCAGCATACTCAGGTTTCATTAAACATGTTATTTTGGTTTTCACCTAAACAGTTCGGTGCAAACTGGGACGTGTATTTGTCCAAACCTGATGGTTCCTACGTGGAGATGACTGTTGAGGAGCTGCTGCCTGCGTCTTTCGGTCCAGAGGATTTAAAAATGAAGAAAGTGAATATTCGGAACGAGTTTTAAATCGCCACTTTACACAATGGACTCTTTGTACCTGATAGTTCTGCTGTGTTGACAGAAAAACAGTTCCTTTTCATGGGAACGAGACACTGCGTCCTCTAGGTTTCCCCATAGCGACCCCTAGAGGACGCAGTGTCTCGTTCCCTACTCAGGGAACCATGGTTACATAAGTAACCTGAGACGTTCCCTTTCATGGGAACTTCGAACTGCGTCCTCTAGGGGTCGCTATGGGAAAACCTAGAGGACGCAGTGTCTCGTTCCCTACTTAGGGAACCATGGTTACATAAGTAACCTGAGACGTTTATGTGGATTAACGGTGTTTAATAATGTGGTAATGTGTACAATGTGTTACTGTAAGGGAATGTGGTATGAAAATGTGTAAATTGCTAAAAAAACATATTTTGAATAAATACAGTCAATACAATTATATAAGTGAACATGTTGCTACAGTACAAACTTTATTATTATTTTTAAACAATGCACACTTTAATAATGTGGTAATGTGTACAATGTGTTACTGTAAGGGAATGTGGTATGAAAATGTGTAAATTGCTAAAAAACATATTTTGAATAAATACAGTCAATACAATTATATAAGTGAACATGTTGCTACAGTACAAACTTTATTATTATTTTTAAACAATGCACATGATCTATAAATCAACCACAAAAAGTGCAACATAAAAATAACATCATTTTCTTAAAAGAAAATGGCAACTGATGATCTAGACACATTTTTAAATTCTTTAACCTCAAGTGGTAGTGATAATTCAGATGCAGTAAGAACCTCTATTTTAATATTGAATTAATGAATGAACGAATCCTAAGCAAGTCATCAAAGTGCAAAACATGAAACAAATGACATTAAAGAAATGATGAGCTTGAAGGAAAGGCAGCACATACACAACTGGCAATAACATCTAATATCTTCTCAAGTTGTCAAAACGTGATTTTTCATGCAGCACGGTTTAATAAATTTGTAGTTGGGAGATTTTGCATAAGGAGAGTAGATTGACTAAACCTTTTCCGTGCACACACACTTTTTTCTTATTCCGATTATCCACATAGTGACTCTGACTGGAAAAAAAGGCAGAATGGCAATCTTAATACGAGCTGCTTCTGAAACCTGGGCCGTTTCTTGAATTCACAGGACCCTGGATGAAATTATAAGGATGGGCCGTAGCCGCCACATACCCAGCAGCGTAAAGACACATTTAGCCCTGTTGGAAGCTACAGAGTGGCTTTATATGGGTATTGGCATCCATACAGTAATGAAACAACCATACTAACAAAAAGACAGTGTACGTTACAGATGGAAAGGAGTTTTGCGCCTAAAGCAGCCGACGAGCACATGGTGCTCTAAATAAAGAAACCCTCTACTCATCACCAGTGCGTTTTACAGAATAACTTAATATCTTTTAAAGTAACCAAGTAATTTGGATCACAAAGATGTTGAGAATTCAACACCTTTCACGTCACTACAGCACACCTCCTGCAATGGGCCTGAGGTCAAACGAGTCTTATTTCTGCGGCGTTATGGTGTCCAGACCGGGCCAGGCCGGAATGTAGTGCCTTGGTAGAGTTCCCTCCATAAGCCTCTCCATCCACAGACCCAGTCGGTCTAGTTTGTGGTGGATCTCCAGAGTGGTGGCCTTCTGTCGGGAACTTGACCGGGACCTCGAGGCTTTGCTTGGTCCGGCCGTCGCCGCATCCTCGTCGGACCACCTACTACATTCGGCTTCCTCCCCTGTGAAGACGGGTCTGAATAAGCAGAAATACTTCTTGTGGCCGTTGAGCGCCAGGACGTGGCCAGTGTAGTCTGATTTGTTGGAGGTGGAGTCCTCCTCTTCTTCCTCTTTGTCCAAGCGGTCTGACGGCCTGGCGTCGGGAGCCGACTCCATGAGGGAATCCATCCATTGGCTGTGCTTGTCCACATTTAAAAAGGAGTAGTGAAGAGTCTGAGACCTGCGGGAGGAAGTAAGGATAGTTTCCTTTGGGTTTGTTTGTTGCAAGATATAAGCTGAAAGCAAAGGGTGTTCAATGCAGCTTCTGGAGATCTACTTTCTTTCAGTATTTATTTCCATGTAATGTAATGCTACTTGGAAATAGGAACAAATGGACATTCGACTTCATATATAATTGACGTTCCACTGTTTTTTCCCCCATGTGGAGGTGAGAGAATTCCTGATAGGTGAGTTGTCTGGAAAGCATCATGACTGGAAATCAGAATTCTGCAACTTCTAACTTGTAAATGACCTCTTGAATGCTACTCAAGTTCAGACATCTGACCCCTAAAGTGAGACGCGTCATTTAACATTATTTTCAAATAATGTTCCATTGGTTGTTCCAAGTGGAAGTGGAAGAATTCTGGGTTGAGTTGGTCGGAATGCAGCATGACTAGAACCTTTTTATGTTGGAAGTGGGAAATTTCAATTGAAAAAAAAAATGTAGATTTTGTCTGGAATGCATAAATACATAACTAGGGTTTATGGTTGAGGTCTGCAATCAATATTGTGAGATCGGTTTTGAACAGTTTTGAATTGAAGATATCGATGTGTGCCAAAAAAGAACTGACTAGCTGGATTCCTGCAAAATATAAGTATCTAAAAATAAAATATGAAGTTGCTCAAATTTATTTTAGGTTTTTAAGGTACAGAATGTTGTTTGTCTATTCAGCAACAAATATAAACCGTTTACAGGTGATTGTGCATTCCAAGGACTTAGGGTTTACAAAAGTAACATACCTTTTAATTGTGCACATGTTGACCAATTAGAAGTTTGGAATAATGGGTCCCATGTGCTTTTCTGAAATCCAAATGATTTCAAATGAACCCATGCTGCATTTCCTGAAAGCCCAAGTAGATCGCAGAAACCATTGGTGCCAGTGTTCTCTAGGATCTACTGAGGTTCACAATGTTTTTGAGAAACGCAGCTGTCGCCGATCTGGAATATGTCTACATATTATCTTTGACTTTGGTTCAGTTGTCTAAAGCTTAATGGAAGATGCTGAATGCTGGCATTGTTTTGCATGTGTGCTAAGCATCAAGTGGCCTTCTAAGTTGGGAAGTTGAACGGATGACCGCCTAAACTCTGTAAGAAGGTTGATCTCCAGAAACAGGTTTTAGCATTTTCTCAAAGCTCACACAGGCCTCACCCCGAGAACGAATACACTTCTTTGGCAAACTTCCTGAGCAGTACTTGCTTAGAAGCATCAGTAAGGATCAGCACAACGTTGATGTGACCAGGCTTTAACCTGACTAGGTTACTCGTGTAGGTGATGTCCGTGAGCTCTGTCACCTCCACAAAATTCTTCTTAGGTGGACGACTGTAACAGGAAAACCAACTCTTAGCGATTCAGCTAATGAACATCTGAACATATCCGTGATCTCAAAATCTCTATTTGACTTGCTGTTGTTATAGTTTATTATCAAGCAAGCAGTGCCTCACCTTGAACTACTCTCTTGTTCTGGAGAGCTCTCTGCTGTCTTTGGTGACCCAGTGGCCTTTTGTTTGGCTGGTTTGTCTTCCCCAGCGTCACTGTTCGATCAATCAATCAATCAAGAACTCTCCTTACAAAGACAGTTATATACCATATATACAATATCTATATCTACACACACACACACACACACACACTCAGGTTTGTTTTTGTGAAAAGTGGGGACATCCCATAGGCGTAATGGTTTTTATACTGTACAGACCGTATATTCTATTGCCCTACACCAACCCTACCCCAAAACCTACCCCTCACAGGAAACTTTGTGCTATTTCAGATTTTCAATACACTCCATTCTGTGTGATTTATAAGCGTTTTGAAAAGTGGGGACATGGGGTAATGTCCTGAACCGTCCCCTTCTCCTTGTAATACCTGTCATACCTTTGTCATTATACAAATGTATGTCCTCATTTGTCACAAAAACGCGCACACACACACACACCTCTGTCCTACCTGAAGGCCTGAATGATTACAGTCCCAAACAGGATGAAAAGAGCTGAGAAGATAAGAGACAGTACGGGCATCATCTCACGCCTGGGGGGGGGGGAGCAGAACATGACAAGTTTCTCATTTATAAAAAAAATGTAGAGCTGCTAATTGGTAAATTCAATAAAAAAAGAATGCTGAAAATAGTCATCAACTATTATCATTATCATTTAGTCTGTTATTATTTGTTGTCATTAGACATTTAAAAACATTTTTGCACACAATGTACAGCTTTTACACTGTTTTCAGTCTATCTTATAGTCTTTATAGTCCATTGCAGATATTTTAACATTATACTATGGAGCTGTTGAATGCTTGAATCTGATTGGCTGACGAACGTTCTAAGATGTGCAATTACTTTCAGGGAAACGCGGCTAAAGTAGTTCCAGGTAGGTCTTGATCGCATGTTCATATCACTTCGCCAAATGATTTCAGTCATTTCAAAGGTCTTAAAACATCTTAAAACAGCAAAATAACCAAAACCCACGACACTGACCAAGCAAATAAATATAGTAAACAATTGGATTAAAACAACAAATTATTTTCATGCTTTTTCCACAAAATTAAGTTTAATTATGTACGGAAAGCACATACTTTCTTTCTCCCACTCAAACACACAGACATCATTAGAGTAAAGACACACGTGCACAGAAATTTCATTCATACTGTATGTCCTGAAAATCAAGTGATGCTTATGTTGCTTTAATTTCTGATTGATCACAACGGACCACAGATGTCCTGCTTCCACTGACATAGATTCTTGAACCGTTCTGCGCGTTTCCACAGCATAAAAGTGGGTCCTGTGCCAGATCGGTTCAACACTGGAGCCGGTTTGTTTTAGACTGGCTACAGTCAGGTAAACAACACAAAGCAATGTTCATTTCTCAAATCTGTGGGAAAACGTGGCTGGTTTGCAACAGGATCCAGTTCGCCTGGTCGAGCACTGGGCAAGATTGTGCTCTGGCTCCAGAACGCAAACCATTGAAACTGCATGCAGACAGCACCAGGAATACTTTTTGATTGCACTCACCAATTAGAGTAGAGAAGATCAAAGTAAAACTGAGCGAGGTAATCATATGCAGTGTTGATCCACTGAATCAGAAACATCTGTAATAAAATATATATATATATATTATTACTCTTAATTATCTCTCTCATTGCCACTTCTAAAGTTTAGAAATGTATTAAAATCACAAAGTCTTAAAGAAAATCATAGCCCTTCATTTCCCTCCGCATGACTTACAGATGCAAACTCATTGTTGAGTTCAGGCAGCATGGCATCGTGGGTAAGGTAGGAGGGGTCTCTTTGCAGAAGCTCAAGCTGCTCAAGGAGGCGGTGCTTATCATTATCACTCCCATTCCATCCCCCCGTCACTGTCCGATACAACACCCTTCCTGTAGCGCTGCGTCTCTCCAGGAGAATCACCTGAAGTCATTTGCACACAAGGTATAAATTCATATGGCATCAAACAAGGTAACTAAATGTAGGTGTTAGCACATGAATGTCTCTGACCTGTGGAGGGGTTGTGTCTTCCTTTTTGAGCAGGGTGTCACAGAGAGGCTGCTGTTGTCTCTGATAAACATAAGCAAACCTGAGAACTTCTTTAGTGTTGGAGGAAGCGAAGTCAAAGAACGCCTCATTCACTGACACAAACTGCTCAACCTCACCGGTAACGAGAAGAACACAGTACCTGTCAATCAGAAAGACAGTGAGATGATGAAGTTTGCTCAGAGACGCAAGTCCACCAACATCTAATGCTACAGTTAGAGGTGAGATTTCGTACTTCCTGCGACGGTGGAACTGTTTAACCGGACAGAGCTCATCGAAGAGCTTCTGATTTACCAGCCGCGGCACCAGCAGAAAACGATTATTGGACACAAACTCGTCAATTATCTGTTTTTTTATTCCTTTTGCCTAGGGAAGAAAACAAAACAGGATTAGGGTTGTGACGGTGAGGAAATTTTTACAGCGGTTAATCAACGTGTGACAACACTGGTAACACCAGTATCACCGAGGGGTGGGGTTCGTTGGGGTTTTCCCTCTTTCCTTCGCTTTTTAAATAGCCCGTGCGCATTAGCCGCAATTCAGCGTCAATTGCTTGAATGGACAACAACAAAACGGTACAACGACAAACTCACGTTTATTAAACATAGAACTTTTGTTAACAAACCGAATAAAAATACACCATGCTATTGGGCTAATATAAAATAAATAACTTACACAAAGTTTAAATATACTAAAAAAAAAAATCAGCAAACACTGTGGAACCAAATAAATAAGAAATAAAGAACGTTTATAAGCAAAACTAATAAGAAAGCTTAAAGGCACGGCATACACCTTGATGTAAAATAAAACAAAAATAAATTACACAAAGTTTAAATAAAGTAAAAATCAGCAAACACTGTGGAACCAAATAAATAAGAAACGAATGTTAAAAAATAAAAACAACTTACAAAATCACCTTAGATAAACGGCAAACGCCAACAGGCTTTTCAAAATCCAAAATACTGCCAAACAGCTATGCGCTTTTGCGTTTCGCTTCGAAACTAAATCTTTCGCCATCGTCTTGTCTGTCTCACCTCAACAATGCTGCATTGTTCAGTTTTTAAGTACTAAATGATTTTTATTTTTTAAGAACTAAATGATTTGTATTACTATAAAAAAAAAATCAAAAAGACGGTGGGGGGCATCTATCTACCGCAGCAAGCCTAAACAGGATCCGTCTAGCAAAAACAAAATAGCCGGTGTATAGTTTTTGAGAAAAACTGCAATTGGATGTTAGCTAATGGGGAGCTGGGCCTCACCTGTATAACATCAGCCGGTTTGTCCGTGTTCTCTTTGAAGAGGAGCATGGTGGGAGCGTATGTGTTGATGTTGAACCTCTGCACGACTTTGGAGGTCTCAGTCAGGCCCATGTCCACATAGCCAAACCTCACATAGTCTTTATAGGCAAACGCGGTAAGCTGAGAACAAGAGAATATAACAACTTCACAGATCTTAATGACTGTTTGAACAGTTAATATAATAAACACTCACCTTATACAAAAGAGGAATATTAGATGCTACATCAAACATTAGCACTCTTGGCTTATTCTCTTCATGCCAACTGTTTAAAAACTCAAGGTAGCTGTTATCCGTCACCTAAAAGAAAAAAACACAGAAAAAGAATGGGGAAAGGGGAGCGAGAAAAGGGAACGGAAAGGGGAAAACGAAGAAGGTGCATACATGTAAAATGAAAGGAAAAGGGAAAATAGCAAGGGACAGGGAGAAGGAAAGAAGAGAAGAAGAAAAGGTAGAAGATAGAAGGAAAAGGGGAAGTGGAGAGGACAAGAGGAGAACGTAAAAAGGAACGAGAATGGAAAGGGAACAGGAAAAGAAACCGGAAAGACAGTTCAAATGAAACAGAAACGGGAAGGAAAGGAAACGGGAGAGAGAGTGAAAATGAAAGGGACAAAGGGAAGGGAGGAAAAGAATAGTGGAAAGTGAAAAGCAATGGAAAGGGATAAGGAAAAAAAAGCAAATAAAACTTCAATTATTACCTCTTTTAGTTGCATTATTATGAATGTTTAATTGACAGTCATATTTGCAGCAACAAGAGCCAATGCTTGAATTAAGTTGAATCTTACAACCTGAATAATTAAGAATACACCTCAAATGGCTGGCACAGTATTTCCATCCTGGAGAACAACATTCAATCCTACCTTCTCAACCAGCTTCTGGGGCAGAAGGCTTTCCACAAACTGTCTCAAGTGTTCCCTGACCACAGCGTAGTGGAAGAAAGTGACTTTGCCATTGATTAAACCAAGTATGGAAGGTGTGCGGTGGGCACCAAGATGGTTAGCCAGCTGTCTCTCATATCCAATGTCTACCACTCCAATACCAACTCCTAAAAACCAAACCAATACGATATATTCGGAGTATTTGATATCATTTCATTAAAAATATTGCTATCTTCTATGGACTATAAGACTCTTTTACCCAATATTTGTTTGCTGTGACACCCAATTCTACTGGAACCAACTGTGAGGGTGAAAATCCTGAAGAGCTTACCCAATGGCTCCAGCTCTTGCACAGTGTCCTTCCATACAGGCTCAATATGGATGCAGGTGAAGCACCACTCTGACGTGATCTTGATCAGGTAGGGCCTCTTGAAACTATCCGGCAGCACCTCACTGATGTACTGGTTGTAGTGAAAGAGGTGCTTGCTGTCTGTGAAATCACGACTCGTCCGAGGGAAGTGAAAGAAAGACTCATCGAAGTAGAAGCTGTCATGATAATGTCTGAAGCCCTGCGGTGCTCGGGCCAAGTTTTGATTCTCGTCCATTTGACCAAACCGGTCATAGTTTGCCCTTCTCTCCTCGTTGGACAGAATCTATGGAAAGTAAATCATATGCATGCTAATTACCATTTTTTTTTACAAAAGGGAACGCCACGAGTTGTGGCATTGGTTTATTGAACGTAAACCCTTAAACAAGTCTTTAAAATGAGCAGATATTTATTATCAGCATCTGTGAGAATGACTAAACATACATTTACAAGAAAATACTACTGATTTGCCAAAAACACATGCAATAAAAAAAACCAATAAGCTATAAATTTTAGATAAGCATTGCATAAAAATCTATAGCAGTATAATACAATATATTTAAGTCACTATAATGGTATAATGCTATATATTTATTTACTAAATGTAATATATGTATAAATAAACATCCATCTATTTTATTATGCGAGTGCTTATAAATTATATATTTTTTTGCCATTTTACGAACATGGATACATACGCTAGCATTCAAAAGTTACGACTTTATAATGTTACAAACAAAAAAGAAATGCTGCTCTTTTGAACTTTCTATTTATCAAAAAACGAAGTCTTTAAACATATCACAGCTTCCACAAAAATATATTTCTAACACACGAGACATTTTTTTAGCATTGACAATAAGAAGAAATGTTTCTTGAGCAGCATCACCACATGAATATATTATTTAATATACTCAAAACAGAAAACAGCTTTTGTGAAAGGATCACTTTTTTTTCCTGTGTTTATAATCAAAATAAAACCAGCCCTGATCACCCGTTTCAAAATAATTTTAAATAATCATACAGATTCCAAACTTTTGAATGGTAGTGTATGCACACATACACACACACACACACACACACATATATATATATATATATATGTGTGTGTGTGTGTGTGTGGTAAAAATGCCAAAAAATAAAAACACATGCTTTTGTCTTTACTGCATATTATTTCCTATATACAATGCAACCATCCTACCTCATAAGATTTTGTGATCTTGATAAACATGTCCTCTGCCCCTGGACTTTTGTTCTTGTCTGGATGCCTAAGGATAGAGCGTGAAAACACTTTTTGATTCAGACATCATCATCAGAGAGTTACACAATATGCGTCAGAGAGAAGGAGGCTAACCATTGTGGATGAAACAAAAGAAACCTAACCTTATTCACAGCAATCCTATTCCTATTTAGAGAGTGCATGCCTATGGCCCCAATGACCTCTGTCGCTCTCGGTTTCATCACTCACCATTCTCTTGCGAGCCTCTTGTACACTTTCTTGATTTCGGCCTGGCTGGCATGTCTGGACACTCCGAGAACTTTGTAGGGATCAAACTCAGGCGCAGATGCCAGGGAATCTCCAAACAGAGCCAGGAGAAGAACCACCCAAACACAGCAGGACACAAACACACTCCAGCCTCCCATCTTGTGGTGTATATATATATGAACCGACGAGCTAGACAAATAGAGGAGAACGGGGCTAGTTGTCACACATTTTACACAAGAAAAAAATATATACGTCTTTATAGACACAAATCTTAAATTCGGGCTACAAATAAAAGCTAATGAACATTTCAACCGTTATTGACCACTAAGAAAAAAAACATACTGTTCACTGAATCCAATAGTGGGGCATGTTGTCACACTAGAACATACTATTACACTTCCTATTATAGGCTTTTTACCTTAATTTAAATATTAAAACAACCATAAAGCATTAAATACGCCATTAGAGCAAAAATGTAAAAGGTAACAAGAATATCAAACCACTGTTTTGGTAGTCAGTCTACGAGTAAACAGTACTCGCACCTCTCTAGTCACCTGAATGCATCTCACCTGAAGCGTTTCTATGGGAACCAGCACACCGACGAGATCAATGCAAGTAAATCAGCATCAGCATCAGATCGGCCGCGCGGTGTGATCACATGATCAGTGCGGTTCCAGTGCATAAGATAACGACTATTCACAGCAGACAAAAACACTGTCAGCGTCTGATAACACAGACACACTGAGAAAACACTGGCCGATCTAATGGTTTCAGCAGCAGTGAACAGATGCGCGAGCTGCACGCCCTACAGAGGATTGACGCTTCAGTGCAGTTTTAGCATTAATGCAAATACGACATTAACATTAAAAGTCCAGAATGATTGTAATACCTAGGCACGACTCCTGATGCAATAATATATATCCACAATTTAGCAGCAATCCATGTTCTCCCGATGGTAATGGGTGGACCTTTTCCCTGGCCTTACTCCCGGTAGTGAGGGATTGTGGATAAACACTTCCTATGATAAAAGTCCCACGGATTTGATCCAAATTCGCTTTTAGTATAATTTATAATCTTAATCAGAGCATATTTCATAATGCAATTTTAGAGGTCAGTTTATTTGTTTTAGAGAGGGAGAGGACGAACTATATGATCTTTACGGTGGACGTACAGAGATCTTTCTGAAAAACATGTATGAGCAGTTATTTTAAAAGATGTCTTTTTTGCATGTTTAAGCAATAACATGAGGAATAATCGTTTTGGTGTACATTACCATGGCCATACAATGTTGTTCCCTTTCGAGCATTCCCTTTACATTGCGAAGCATTCGCAGTGGGAACTGCTCTCCTTCTCCGAAATCCTGAAACATTATAGGATAATGCCAGACAGTTCAACAAACTGGCCAATTGTCACTAATCTATGCAAATTAATGCAAATATTGAGAAGCCTGCTGGCAGTTTAAAATGCGGCGAGAGCGACAGTTGCCTGGGCCTTCCCCTTCTTCGGGACGAAGGTGACGACCCGGCCCCGGGCCGCCGTGGACTTCTTCTCCTTCACTGCTGATGAGGAAAAGGACTCCATGTCCATCTCGGCTTCGGAAAGGACTGGGCAGAGTTGGAGCTGGATCGCCCCGACACCGAGGGCCCTGCTGACCTCCATGATGAGCTCATCAGGGCTCTTGCTAAGGTGGTTAAGGAACTTGAACTTAGCCAGAGGCGGAGAAAGTACTCAACTCCATTACTTGAGTGAAAGTACAGATACTGCTTGTCAAATATTACTCCATTACAATTAAAAGTTGTAAAGACAGATTTTTACTTGAGTAAAAGTACATAAGTACTTGCTTTTAAAAGTACTTAAGTACCAAAAGTAGATTTCCTTTTTTATGTCAATGCACTGTTTTATTGTTGTATGTAATACTTGCAATACTTCTGAAGCAACTTACAATACATTACACCTTGTGAATAAACTGACTAGCTTGTAGTATATTTGGAATAAAGAGCTTTTAGAATGTTAAAAACCTATGGGGGAAAAAATTAACACCCCTACCCACCCCCACAAAAGCAGGATGGTAGTGATCTCATGGAAGAACCAGCCAGGAGTAAACTCGACTCCTGGTACTTCTAGTCGGGCCGGCAGGCTGCTTCGAGGAGATCTTCAGGCTGCTTCTTCCCAGATGTCCATGAGCACGTGGTGAAGTCGTAGTTCGCACCCCAATTGGTGCGAGTCCACGCTCCCACGCATTCTCTCTTTTCACACGTGGACAGGGCGGAAGCCCATGAATACGTGCACATGCCCCCCGTCGAGGAGACAGTCACTGCACACTTATGCCATTCTTCGGCCACGCTGGGCACAGATCTCAGACTGCTGTCCAAGCCCTGCAGGCTGACTGCCCACCTTGCTGACAAGGCTTACACTTCCGCCGGTGAGTCGGCATCCGCGCTACATGCTATGGCGATGCTGCATGTTTTCCAAGCCAAGATCCTGCAATCCATGGACAGAGGTGGCATCATCGCTGAAGCGATGAAAGACCTGCATGCGGTGATGGTCTTAGCACTGATGGCAACTCGGCCCAAGCCATTGTTCGATCCATGGGCTTTATGGTGGTCTTTCACAGGCACCAATGGTTCATCTTAGCATACAGTCACACAGAAAACAGCACACAGAAACAATTTATTTGAAATTGTAATAATATTTCACAATATTACTGTTTTACTGTATTTTTGATCAAACTAATAGCCTGCTGTGTCCTCCTCGGCAGCCCGTCCTGAGCCGGTGTTTGCCGCAGACAGTGGCCACTATGTTAGTTCCTAGATGCATGGAGAGCTATTCCAGGCATTTCGCGCTGGGTGCTGGACATAATAGAGCAGGGGTATTCTGTCCAGTTCAGACGCACACCACCCCATTTAAATCAGACCACCCACTTTCCAGAATGACTTCCTTATCGACGCAGGTTACACATGCTTTGCTGGTATGTATGATCCCTCAAAGCTGTAAAGTGGGTCTCAAACTCTAGTGATGAGTTGAGGGCCGTTCACACAGGACTTTAAGTGAATCAAGCTCTCATGAAGCATCATGGAATTGGGATCCACTGTTGTGAATCAAATGGCATCAAATCAAATTATTGCATGATAATGGATATCACGTTAAAACCAGCAGCAGTGTGGTCACTCGGAATCCTCTTGTTTGCATTGCTGTGTGGAGATTTACCAAAGATACAAGACCTGAAAAAGATCTACAGTTACACCTGGGCAAAAGATGGCTTGTCAGAAGGTGAGATCTTCATTTCAGCAAAAGACAATGGTATATCTGAATAATACAAAATATAATTTAAATGTAAATTTGAGGTATTAATCAGACGTCTCTCTCTTCTTTCTGCACAGAATGCTGTGATTTATTCGCTGTTGTCTGAAGATTGACTCAAAACGGCGGATTGAACTGGAGAACCTCTGTCTCCACAACTGGTTTAAGGTATAATTTACATTTTTAATAATTTTGCTTTGTTACTCTGCCTTTTAATACATGCTGCAAGTGTTATAGTCAGACAAATAGACAAACTTCAGCGCTGCATATTTATACCTTCAGATTTATATTTTAACTTATGTTCTAAAATTTCAAATTTTCCACTTTAAATATGTTGCTTCTCTTGTTTTTATATATTGCTTGTGCAGTGTATTTAAACCTTATTTCTGTTTTTTGTTTCAGATTGCAGACAAGAAGAAGAAGAAATGAGGGATAACATGATCTTCAGCTTTCACAAAGAATAATGTATACTTGTAGAAATAGAATATATAAAGAAATTCTGGAATTCATGTTAATTTTTCAGTTTAACTTTTTATACTAATTATATAATTTCTTATTTATTTATTTATTTATTATGATTGATTGAACCAGAAACATTTAACTAGTACTATGTGTAATTGTGTTTTAGGGTGGAAGTGGATACTATCAGTGGCTGTCAGGGCAGAGAAATGGATGCATCATTGTGTGTTGTGTGAGAGCCAGCAGTGAAATGGGTTGCATCGGGTAAGTGTAGCCTATATATCATTGTGACTAACTGAAATATGTTTGGTTCATAGATTCTTCTTCAGTCCTTCTTACTTTTTAAGGTTTGTTGGAAATAGGCAGAGATTGAATATAACAATTACCAGAGCCAGATTTAGTCTCTTTATACTGGGACAGCTACACATCCTCAGGGTAACATACATATTTATACATTTGCTTGTCTCGGCCCACCACAAGAGGCACTGTTGTGTGCTTTTAAGAGCTTTCAATGATGTTTTAATGCATTTCTTCTGGAACAAAGTCACTGGGGAGTGCTGATAGAGGATGCTGGGAGATGTCAAACTATAATCAAATCAAACCAATGCAAAATAAATAAATAAATAAAATACAATGCCCCACTATATATATGTTTTTTAATTTTTAGCCTTCCTGACTTTTTTAAAAAGCATAATGTTTCAAATTTCTAATTTAGCACAATTGTTAGGCGATACGATCCAGTATATTAGCTCTGTGTGGCCCATAATGAACAATATCAAGCGTAGCATTAGATCTGGCAGGCCACGTTAGTCAAGCTCGCATCAGCTGACTCTCAGCTGATCTCCATCTACCTATGGGAATACGACACCTATCTAAGCATTCATATATAAGGTCCCTCAGTATTATCAGCAGTTTTCGCATTGCTCAATGGCTATTTATCCTACTCCATCCCCAGCTCCTCCTCTGTCAGTCGGGATTCAGCCTTCTGATTCTCCTTTGAATCAGACTCATTCTAAAATGTGTACATAAAATTATTGAACTTTAACCATATCTGCATTTATTTTGGTTCTGTTCTGTTTACCCTGGGGGGGTTATTGCTGCTGTCCTTGCTCTCATCCATGCTAGCCTGCATGGATGTGCAGGGAGTTCTTGCCCAGAACAGAACCATACCGCCAATCCAAACTGTATGCTAATTGTCAATCATCTTTGACAATAGTGGTTTTGACAGAAATACTTATATTTTGTGTGTACAAAGTCCAAACATCACAAAAATGAGGAAGGATAGATAAAGGTGTAATATTAATGTTGTCCACCAGCCAGGATAGGAAATCATTCTAGGTCTCAAACTAAAGTAAAAAAAATGGTTCAATAGATATATTAATAGACTTGTAGTAAAAAACAAAATGCATTAAGGAATTCATTATTGTTTTAGTTTCATAAAGTTGAATCAGTTTACAAAGAAATTGGTGGTCTCCAAAATACTTTTATATACCCTAATGATATATTGCTGTCCAATTAAAACGAAGATTTGAATGAATGTTATTTCTTTTAATATAATACAAATAATACTTCCCCACAGAGACACTTAATAACTCACTGCTGGCAGCTATATTTACTTCCAAAAATTAGCTGTCACACCACAGAATTATGTAAAATGAGGAGCAACTAAAGAGTCATGTTTAAATGACTCTACTCATGGGCTGTGTGCTGTTCTGACTGTATCTTATGAGAAGCTGTGCTCACTGTAAGCACAGGAAGCCACTGACTTTACAGGCTTGTAAAGCAGATGTAGTTGAGAGAATGATTCGCTTCATTGACTACACACAGTTCAAGCACTCACTTACATGAACACCTGCTACTTAATTTGGCCAATAAAATGTTTACTGGATGAGATCTGACATTTGTGAAAGGAGTGTGTCTTATAAACCATTCAGACTTAGTTTCCTTTAGATCGTTTGCCACAGTTTAGTCATCATTTTAGTTTGAGTTAGTGGTTAGATTGGTGTTTTTTTATGTTAGTTCTGTGTGTGTGATTTGTCAGGAGTCTTTGTAAGGTATCATGTTTATTTTAGGTAAAGTTTTTATTTTATGTTACCATTAAAGGATTTAGTTAGCTTTGTGTTTTGAGGACTAGCAGCAGCAATATAAAGCATTTCACAAGTTTTCCTTTCACTATTGATAATAGTTCTTAGTGTTTTATTTTTAATTAAGAATAGAACCTTAATATCATCCATAACATGAAAATTATTATCAGTATCAGACAGACTTTTTATATCGGTGCATCTTAACTCTGTATTTTTATGATATTAATACTTCCAAATTCTTTAAAGAAATTACAATATCCAGTACAGAGTCATTTAATGTGCAATACATTTCACATTGTGTTTACATGTCAATCTTTTATTTGGTAATTTAAAACAATTTCAGTTTCACATATATTTATTTAATTGTATATCTGCGATCTCATGTTTTTATGTTTCAAGCAGTGTTGTCATGATACTGGTAATTCTAACTTAGATACCTTGAAAAATATTGATAGACAATACCATTTTAAAAAAATTTAATTTGAACAGTATCTCCTCATCAAACTTCATGTCTGATTGCTCTGAGGGGGATTATATAATAATAACAATAATATTTCTAAGACTAAGAAATATATCACTATTGTAATAAAACAAGTAGTATTTCATAATTACTGTATTTATTTTACTTTACAATGTGCAGTAAAATTACAATACTTGTGTAATACAATACTTCACTTGCAAGAGCCTCAAGCTTTTATTCTGGAGGAAAGGTTTTGAGACAACAGGTTTACAGATGCTTCTCATTACAAATCTAGTGCAATGCTGTAATCATCTCTCCACAAAATTTTGAAAATTATGCAAATGTGAAAATAAAGCATAAATGGCGCACATTGAAAACTCACAGCACATTCAGAGATTGAGCTTGCTGCATTTACTGTGAACCGAGCTGCTCTGAGACACTACTGATGTATTTCTACTGCGCAAAATGAGTATAGAGACCTTTTCAATATTTCAGTATTGAAAAATCAATATTTTGACAACCCCTGTTGACATAGAATAATGCAGTATTAAGGTAACATCGACCTTTCATGTTCAAACTGGCCAACCGTACAGTGTCTTAAATTCACCTGGTAACTACAAGCTCTAGTCCCGTCACAAACATTATGGCATCTGGTTGGTTTGGATCCTTTCCTGGAAACGGTTCACTCACTTCAAACTCCAATCCATGGTAGAACTGACCTAAAGAGACGTGAACACAGTTCAGAGCACAGCCATCACTGACTCTGTTGCTTGATAATGCACTATAAATGCAATATTTCAGTCTCATTAAGAGGTGACAGCATTTGTGACTTAATGTTGATAACCACAAAAATGTTTCCACTTGTTCATCCTTTGGGTTACAATGAGACACTTTGACCAATTTGTCAACGTTAAAGTACTCACTGTTTCAGTAGCCACTTGATGTAGAAAATGTTAAAATGATTTTAGCGTGAAAAAAAAATCACTTACTAATCTTTTCTGTGTAAAGTTCTATCCAATTTTATAGATTTGTTGCCATGATTACCAAACCCTATACCACCATAACTCCTAAAACAACTGTAAAACTGCTGATTAAAAAACATACTCAAATAATAAAGTTTTAACAGAAGAAACAATGAAAGTGGCTTTATAAAATGATAAGCTTCACATTTTTGATTTTTAAATCCTCCACAAACTGGCCCCATTCACTTCTATTGTTAATGCCTCAACCTTGCTTTTTGTTTTTAAAGTAGAGGAGGGACTGAAAGAGTTTAAATCATTTTTGTGGTTATTAACATTATACCACAAGATCTTAACTTGCACTGAACCTAGAATATTCCTTAAACCCTGGGTCTCTTCAGTCAGAACTGACCGAAAAGTTTTTAATTTTTTTTTACTTCATCAGAATGGGAAGACACTTGGTGACTTTTGCTGCATTAGCTATGTGAACACAAAAAAAATCATGGACATGATTCGGATAAGAAAAATAAAAAAACGTAACACTTGGTACCTTCGCGGTCAAAAATGTCTGTGGAAAAAATAGCTCATAAAAACGGTCAAAATATTGCATAGTATCATAAAATCCCCCCCAAAATAATCAAAAAATATTATTGAACAAAAATATATTAGTGTTTTTCCTGAAAAAAAATAAAACATTTCAAGGCTTCTGTCACTTTTGACCGCGAAGGTACCAAGTGTAACCCAAAAATGAAGAGGCACAGAGGGATAACATGACATATAGTGTGTTGATATAAGTTCTTTAGATGTTTTACCAAGCAGGCCGTGGACATTGCTTGACAATAGGTGACTGTCCAGGGTGTAGAACCCGAGGTCGTCTTTATGATACGGGTGTTTCTACCAAACTTTCTGCAGGATAATAAGAAACTTGACTGAGTTCCTTAGGTCACTGTTAAACTGCGATCTTTGATCACCTGCAGATCCATGCTGGAGAAAGAAGGACAGGAGTCAGGAGTCTTCCCCCCCTTTCTTTATGAAGAGTACACATTTATGTTAGCTCACAATGACTCGATATGAATGAAGTGAAAAGATGATATCCTGCATCTTTCTTGGGCCCTTTAACTGTGGCAGTATCAGTCCAGAAGAATTTTGCCTGTTTTCCCTTTTCAGACAATGAGATCTCCTTTGTGCTCACCATCAATCTGATACCAAACTTCTCATGAACAATCCCAAAGCTCCTGAAATAGGTGTGCATCTTGTTTCCTGGGATGGCCTTCTTATCTCCAATGGTTTGGCCATTGACCACAATACCTGTGGGGCACCAAGAAACCAAATAAAAACCCTGGAACTGTTGACATTGTGGATATGTGTGATTTAAAATATAAGTCATTATAAGCCATTTATAAGTTGGTTTCCCTGAAGCGTTTAGGCCCAACATTCCACAATTCATAACTTCTTGTTTCAATAGAAATGGGGGGGGGGGGAGCATTTCACATGTACAGGACGAGTGGGGCACAAACGGGGGGTTAATTGTAACACTACGCAATTTAAACATTTCCACACGCTAGCATAACAATATTTACAAAATTCTGTTTTATTTCCTTGCCAAATCATCTCTATATAGAGAAAAATGTGCCAAAAGTTCAAAAAATCTTTTGAAGATATCGCTGAACATTTAATTAACCATTGCAAAAGTACATTTCTGACTGAAGTAAATTTGTCATCTCAGTTTTTAGTGTTTATTTAAAATGAGACATTTTTTCTCCCCGTCCCCTATTTATTATTCGCTCTCCCCTACACACACAGAAGGAGCATGAATGCATTTTCTGCGCTGAACCTCGTGATGAGTTTAACAACACTCACAGCGGATTACAGTTCACCGGAGTGAGCATGTTTCGAGTTTTTATAGATATGTTTCATATTTTAACACCTTTACTTTATAAAGGTGTTACTTCATATTTTAACAACTTTAACACAGATTAATCTTAAAGTAGGCTAATGTCAATTGTTTTTTGATCTAAAATATTTTGGTGGGTCGTGAAATAGGTTATACTTGTCTAGGTGGGTCGTGGAATGGAAAAGTTTGGGAACCCCTGTGTTAAATTATGCTAGCAGCGTGTTAAATCATGATATCAACTTGCTAAATCATGATAGCAACATGTTAATTCATGATATCAACGTGCTAAATCATGCTAGCAACATGCTTAATCACGTTAAAACATGTTTGCAATGTGTTAAATCATGGTAGCAACGTGATAAATCATGCTAAAACATGCTAAAACGTTAAACATGTTAGCAAAGAGCAAAATCATGCTAGTAACATGCTAACATCATGTAAATCATGCTAGCAACATGCTAAAATGTGTTAGCAACATCTTAAAACATTCTAGCAATGTGCTAATCATGCTAATCTTTGAACTTCAAACTTTTCAAAGTTATTTCAAACTTTTAAACAAGGCTTTGTCAAGCCAACATCAAAGTTTGTTTACAAACTTTACTCATCTAGTTAAGTCTATCATCCTGTTAGATTTAATGAATCTGCAATGTCAGGAGGGGCAACCTTTATTTTCATGCCAACCTGTGTTCTTGTGAAGCTATACCTTGCTGAATACCACTGGACTGTTCTCACTGTTCTCACCTGTAAGTGGGTCTCTAACAAGGTTGAAGATGGTACCAGGTTTGTCATCAATGTTGAAGCACAGAGCATTGTTATCTGGCAGCTCAATGATGAAGTGTGGATCTCCATCAACTGTTACATTGGCAAATTGTAAGAACAGCACTGCTGATGTGACTTATAAAGTGTTACCTACATTTCACATTGCCAGTGCATAGATTTGTACATTTACCATAATATGTGGGTGCATAGTTCCTGGTGGGGTAGCTGGCTGCTACGGCTGTGTAACCTGCAAATAAGACAAATATGAAAGAAGTATATGAAACTCTCATTCACATTACGTTGCTAAGTCGTGACGTATCAGATACTGTTCCCAGGTCCAAATCTCTGCTCTGCTTCAAGTAGGAATACAACCTCAACAGCCGTTCATGAGCACTAATCATTATAGAGCACTTTAAGCTAAGCTTTTAAAAAATTACCATGTCCTCTACAGTCTCCCTGGGTCATGGCGTCAAGGACATTAGTATTTTAACGATGTATAAAAAGTTAATCACTGTCACTGTCAACTACCATTTTGTTATGAAGATAAAGATTGGGATCATGTGTTTCGGTAGTAGTACAGCACAGAGTGTTCACGTATTTGCACAATTTATTGTTTGCTTTTGGATCTTAGGAGTGGAAACTTGGACTCGAGACGTCACACTTTAACAACCAGATTAAAATGTGCTAGTGTAACGGCTTACCATAATTTTGAAACATTCCTCGTTCCTCTGTGAATCAATGTTGAGAAAAGAGTGAGTGTCATATAACCAGTTAAACAGTTACAAATTCATGGAGAACACTATTGTTCTAACAAGTTTTTTTTTTTTTTTTTTAATGCGCCATATCCATGAGTTCTTGTAAACTTCTGCTTGCTATTTGACAGTTTAGTCATACCTTGTCAGCAATAAACATGCCTTTTTTGGTCTCATCTTCAGGTTTAGTGAAGACCATGGAGGTAAGCGGTGTAACAAAATTGTACTTTAACGAAAGGCACAGAGCTTCATCAGTGGCATTTCCTTTCTACTCTGGTGTACCCTTGTCTCTGTCGGAAAATATTTTTGTATTGTAATTGGATTTGATTCAAATCTTCTGCTTAAAATATTACGAATTAATTCAGACCCAATTCAAATCTATAAAGTTAATTACATTCATACAAATTACATTCATGCTAGCCATTTTTACATTGAATTAAACTATGTAGAGGTCTATTTATCCTTGAGAGTTTTAGGTTAGTGTGCTAAAGATTGCGCTTTTTCAAACAGACTTATCCAAGAGCAGGATTTTCTTATCCACGTCTGAGAGTAGAGGACTTGACACTTCTTCACAAAATCCCTTGGTAACAAATTATTAGCAAACCATTAACAGTATTTTGCTTTGCTAATAAGGTCAACATCTTATCAACATTTACAGTATTATCACAATTGCACTAGATTGAAACTAGGGTTGGGTATCGATGCACATTTCTCAATTCCATTCCAATTTTGATTTGATTTAAATCCAAACATTTAATTTAATTTCATCATTTCATTTGGAAGCTTGTTTATACCATGGGTAAAAAAAAAAAAAAAACGTAATTGCTTTTTATCTCACAATTTGGACTTTTTTTCTCGCAATTGTGAGGAAAAAAGTTGTGAGACGTAAACTCGCAGTTGGAAGTCTATAACTTTTTTTTCTCTAAATTGTGAGGGGAAAAAAAGTCACAATTGCGTTTGTTATTTTTTATTTTTATCCCACGGCTGAAACAGGCTTCTATATATTTGTCCATTTTGTTTTTTGTAATTCTCTGTCAGCTATTTTGTAAATTATTCAGGAACCCTCTTACTTGGTATATTACAACATAATTAAACATGAATTTACTTTATTAATTGACATTAATTTAAAATACACTAATTAGTTAAAAAAAACTAAATTAACAACAGGGTCCAAACTGTACAGTTCAAAGGCTATTTATTTAACAGATACATTACCAAAACATAAAGTTATGTCAGTACAAACTGATATATGTACATTTTTAATATATAATTAATAATAATAATAATAATAATAATAATAATGGTGGTTATATGTGACCCTGGAGCACAAAAGCAGTGTTAAGTCGCTGGGGTATATTTGTAGCAATAGCCAAAAAAACTTGTATTGGGTCAAAATGATTGATTTTTTTTATGCCAAAAATCATTAGTATATTAAATAAAGATCATGTTACATGAAAATATTTAGTAAATGTCCTACCGTAAATATATCAAAACGTAATGTTTGATTAGTAATATGCATTGCTAAGAACTTCATTTGGACAACTTTAAAGATGATTTTCTCAATATTTAGATTTTTTTGCACCCTCAGATTCCAGATTTCTAAATAGTTGTATCTCGGCCAAATATTGTCCTATCCTAACAAACCATACATCAATGGAAAGCTTATTTATTTGTTATATATATATTCGTTATATTATATTTCGGAAGATGTATAAATCTCAATTTCGAAAAATTGACCCTTATGACTGGTTTTGTGGTCCAGGGTCACATATATTAAAATATTTTGTAACAGAAAGTATTGATAACATTAAATATCTTCAAATTTGGAAAAACTGACGTTGAGATTGCATGAAGATGTAGCAATAATTGGGGAAAAATTACTTTTTTATACTTTTTTACATTACAAGGAATCAATATTTTTGCTACCTTAAGCTGAAGTGGAGTCCTCATAAATCCATTGTTCTGCTTGCTCAAAAATCCATAGTTTGCATCGTTACCGAAGGCCAAACTAAACAGAGTGATATTCCCATCAATGGCGTCACGAATACTCTCTTGGAACTCAGGAAGATTTCTCGGATCTAAAAATTAATATGATTTATTATTCCACCACAGAAACAACAAAAAGTACAACGGCCATAAATAACTGATTGATTAATCTAGTCTGCTCTTGAGCTAAACCTTTCAGGGTTCTCGCTGGTATTCTTTAATAATATAATGGAAGTGAAACTAGGGCTGTTTCCTGTATGTTCCTTTAGGGGTACTCCTAGGCAATGTTGTTCCTCAAATCATGAAACAGTAAGGATGTCGGTATGCATATACATACACTTGTTTGGTTCCCCATCAGTCAGCAAAATGATCATCAGTACCATGTTCTTTGGGGCTGTACCGTTACGCTGCTCTTCATACAGCATCTTCACACTATATATGACAGCATCAACAATTCAGTACCTGAAAGAAAAACAAAAGTGCTCATTTGATTATTGATACATTCAAAAAGTTATTTTGTCATAACTTTATAGTAAACACGTTTTGTCTGCTTAATGTAAACTACATTGAATGACTTTATCTGTGCTCATTACAAAGGCAGCTTTAGGGATTTTCACCAGTTTTTAAAGGAGGAATTCATGTGCTTTAACAAAAATGCAAGCTTACTGTAAATTTCTGCTTTTAACACTCAGTGTGCACCTTTTTAGCCACTGTGCATTGTACTGTTTTGCTTTATATAATGTTTCCATGTGGATTGCATACAATTAATCATTTATAATTTGTTCAGTGATAACTTCCTTGTATATTTCATATTCATACTTACTACCAATAACTTTAATTGTTTTGACATATTCCTGGGCTGCTTTCACATTTTCCTGTGTTGCTTTGCTTAAATGTGGCCGCCATACAACAAAGCTGGTTAAAAATACGAAATGCGAAAAAAAGTGTCCGTTCACAATCTGTAGATGGTACATATATTATTTATAGCTTTATAGTTTATTTTTATTTATTGGAAAAGCACAAAGAGTAAAGGAAATAGAAGGTAGAATGGACGAACAAATTCAAACGTTAACATATCAGAGCATGTGTGTTAAGCAGCAGGCCACAGAAAAGTATTCTTTTCATTTGTCCATTTTACGTTATTTCATGCGTGTCTTTATCATCCTAATGATATGACTGCATGGGAAAGGCCTGAACAAAGGATCAAATTATTATCATTATCACCATTATTATTGACTAATGGAGATCCTTCTTAGTTACTAGCATTATTTAGTATACTGATAATGCTTTATACTGGTATAAATTGGTATCCATCCATGCAAAGATATTTGAATTGTCACCTTCTTGTCAGTGACAGTTTTCTTCACTAGAGGAAGCAGTTCATTGGTGATGAATGCACTGAATGCGTCCAAAAATGCAATTCCCAGAGGTTCATAAATATCTGCTACAATCTGTGGATAAGAGGCACGACTGATTATGGTTATTTTATTTACTTTTTTTTTGCATTTAATATGCATAATATGAATTCAAGTTAACAAGTGATTCATTGTTTAAGTAAGAGGTGTTCACAGTATTCGAGAAATTATTACTATTAAAAATTCTTAATATTGTCCTTAGTATATTTGTATTGTGTTTAAACAATGACATGCATTATAGATCTATACAATCATATAGATAGGTGGGTTGTTGACAAATAACATGTCCATGAACATTGCAATTTTTTACATTTTGAAAGGAGTAGTTCACCCAAAAATGAAAATTTGCTGAAAATTGTCATCCTCAGATCAGTTTGTTTCTTTATCAGAACAGATTTGGAGAAATTCAGCATTACATCACTTGCTCACCAATGGGTCCTCTGCAGTGAATGGGTGCCGTCAGAATGAAAGTCCAAACAGGTGAAACATCACAATAATCCACTCGATTCCAGTCCATTAATTAACGTATTGTGAAGCGAAAAGCTGCATGTTTCTAATAAACAAATCCATCAAGAAGTTTTTAACTTCAAACCATTGCTTCTGGCTAAAATACGAGGCTTCTATCCATAGTATTGCTTTCTCAAGTGTATCAACTGTTTGAACTATCGTTCTAACGGCACCCATTAACTACAGATAATCCATAGGTGAGCAAATGTGATGCTGAATTTTTCCAAATCTGTTCTGATAAAGAAACAAACTCATCTACATCATGGATGGCCTGACAGTGAGTAAATTGTTACTTTTTGGGGGAATTATTCCTTTACCATAAAGATTTTTTAAATTTGAATGTAAAAATGTAAAACACCACCATTAGTTTTTCACCTTTTTGCAGTACACTAAAATGATACAATGTGGCTTCTCAGTTATGATGTTATCAAATCTGTTGTGGTTAATAATGAACCTCAAAGTGCTGGACCAGCTGTTTGGGTTTGACTCTGATCATGAGCTCATATTTGCCAAAAAGTCGCTGAAGAAGTTCCTCACGGGTGAGGATAAATTTCACACTGCTGTCTGCTGCGACATTCACAGAAACAGAAAACTTCTTCTTTTCTACCTGAAGCCCTGGAACACCAAAACACAAGTTACTTAGTAGTATATTAGCGACAAGCAGTTTAAAGTTCATGATGACTTCCTGTTTTCCTCTTCTCACTTGACTAAACCAGCAGTCTGGCCAGATGACACGGCCTTCTGATACTGCTGCTTGGCCTTCTCTTTTTCCTTCACCACACCTGTGTATGTCTTGCCATCAATCTCCCTGAAAATCCCAAAACTGTGTCAGAACACATTTCAATAATTTCCCAAACTGCAAGCATATATCAAACTTAAAAGCAGTGGATTCTTTTGGCTCGTGCGGAGTTCCTCTGATTTTAAACTAAATCAGATGGAAAAGGACTGACATGCTGAAGTTGGTGATGAAGGAGGTCTTGGGTAACTCCACCTCAAAGGACACTTCCTGTGAGATGTTGGCTTTATTGAGAGCTTTAGTGGTCATGACAGTGTGGGTGAAACGTGATGTCACCTTGCAGTCCACCTTCATGCTCTGCACCTCTATCTGAAAGACAGAAGGAATAAAAACACACAGAGGCAAATCACAGAGTGATAGAGTTGTCCCTTATCTATTGCTGTCTAACTGATACATATTGTAGCAAAAGCATTTTATTTCTTTAAGCAAAACAAATAAATAAAAGAGAAAACCTGGACATTTTTAGAAAGCTCAAGCTCGACAAATCATAAAACTTTTAGTGAAAGGCTAAAATATGACAAACATATGTTTGCTGAGGCCCCTTGGCCCCCTGGTTGAGAATGACTGCTTTACATAATCTATTGGCATAGCAGACTTTTAGCAACTTTGTTGCAATACCTTTAAGAGTCTGGTCGTGCTGGTGACCTGGAGGGACATAAGAGGACTCATTACTGTATGCAGATGCATACACACCCAAAGTGGTGCTTTTGGCCCCTGATTGGATAAGTGCCCTTTTTGCAAGATATTTTTTTATTTTATATTTTAGTTTTTCTTTAAATTTGGCCCGTTACATAAATTCTCAATTATGGTGTGTCCGACAACTGTATGTAAGTTTTAATTGTGCAATACTGTAGAAGATGAATTGCCTTCCATTAAGCATAACAAGAAGCAAATATCAGCAGGATTTAAAATGTGATAATCATTTTATACAACAGTTCAAATAAACAATAGGTTTATTATATTAAAGGGGTGGTTCATTGCGATTTCACATTTTTAACGTTAGTTAGTGTGTAATGTTGCTGTTTGAGCATAAACAATATCTGCAAAGTTACGAAGCTGAAAGTTCAATGCAAACGGAGATATCGTCTTTTAAAATTCTGGCAGTTTAATGCCTACAAAAACGGCTGGTAGGGACTACAACAAGTTACTTCCCGGGTTTGTGACGTTTCAAACCCAGATAAACCCCGCCCTCGGGAAAATGCAGCAAAGGGGGCGAGGCCATGCTGCGCTGCTTTAGAGAAGAGGAAGAGAAAACTAGAATATATATTATATTCATATATGAATCGCGATTCTGTCTTCTAAGGATTCTAATGGATTCACAAGTTTCAAAATCAATGTTCTAAAGCAGAGGTTCTTAATACTGTTCCTCACGTTCCCCTGCTCTGCATCTCTCTCGCTCTCTCTAACGACGCACATGCCGCTGAGGTGAGGGGCGGGACTTTTAGGTGAGGGGCACTAGAGGTGATTTAGCCAATCACAACACACTGGGCTAGCTAACCAATCAGAGCCCATTGCCTATTTCTGAGGGAGGGGCTTCATAAAAGAAGGAAATTGTCAGCTCGTTTCTCAGAGAAGGGACAGAGCAGTGTGGAATAAAGGTAAATTATATGAAAAATAATGCATTTTTAAAAAAAAACGAAGCATTAACACATGTTAGACTGCACCCCATAAACACAATCAAGCCTAGAAAAGAACCACTGAACCACCCCTTTAACTGACCATTTTTAGACACAGCATTGTAAGTCTTGACTGTTTTGCTCTATTTTGTCCAAACAAAGCAGAAAAGTTGTGCCTCCCTGAAACACACAGTGGTGTTTAGTTCTTGAATAATGTAGTGTTCTGAAATTAGGTGAGTCAATGTTTCATTAATAAAGTCAGTGGTCACTTGCTTTGTTCTTGAATGAATCAGCCAGTTTGGACAAATCGTTTGAACAAATGATTCTGTGATGACTTTCCACCATCAATTGGCAATTTTAGTTTATATATAATATAATTTCATTTTTCTCAACATTTCATGTCTATATTCAAAATGATATTTAGAACATTAATCTCAACATTATGCAGTTGTAATTGCAATATAAATATATTTTGATAAATACAAGATACTGATTTAATTTTAATGGTATAACAGCCTCATAGTGTGTAGTGTTAATTGGTGTAAATAATTAAAAGTTTAACTTTATGTTTATAAATAATAATGAGAGGTCTGCCTTTTTCACTTGGATACCTGCCCCAAAAATATCTGTGCATGGCCCTGACTATACA
Organism: Sinocyclocheilus grahami; assembly: GCF_001515645.1. Lineage (NCBI taxonomy): Eukaryota > Metazoa > Chordata > Actinopteri > Cypriniformes > Cyprinidae > Sinocyclocheilus > Sinocyclocheilus grahami. The sequence continues at coordinate 93,561 of NW_015507000.1, forward strand.
GATAAATCTATGATGGATATTTTCCCATTTTTGACACTGTATTGACAATTAAGATATACTGTAGCTCAGAATGTTAGCCACTTAATTAGTGCAAAAAAACAAAGGTGAATGACAAAACCAGACCTACCCATTGCTCATTTCCCTTTGAGACGACCAGGGTCTCAAAAGATCCTGAAGAAAAACACACACACCCAAACAAGCAGAATATCCATATCTATTCTATCACATTCAGGACTTTTGAACACTCTAAAACCACTGTGTACACTTTGTACCATAGCAAATAGTTCTTTGAGTGGGAGTGGGGATTTGTGATCTTTGTTCCTAAATTCTTGATCATATGAGTGCAGTGCTAAACATACGCACCATCGTACAGTAATTTTGTGTAGATATTGTTCTTGCTCAAGCTATTTTTTTCCCTCAGTGATTTACTGAGTGTTTTCATGTTGGTCTTTGGATGTAAATATGGAGGATGGAAACACAAGACATGTTTGTACAGACAGTTTATTTTGTATTCACTGAATGCCAGTATATATATATATATATATATATACACACATTATGAAATAAATGTTTTTCTCCAATACATGTTGGCCACAATTATTGGCCAAATTCCCTTAATCATCCATCACAAGGAGTAAAACCTAAGAATATAGTTCTGATGTGCAGAACAAGATTGTTGAGCTTCACAAAATAGAAAATGGCTGTAAGAAAACAGCCAAAGCATTGAAAATCCCCATTTCCACCATTAGGGTAATAATTAAGAAGTTCCAATCAACTAAAGATGTTATACATCTGCCTGGAAGAGGATGTGTGTCTATATCGTCCTAATGCATGGTGAGGAGGAGAGTTTGAGTGGCTAAAGGCTCTCCAAGGATCACAGCTGGAGAATCGCAGAGATTGATTGAGTCTTAGGGTCAGAATGCCTAAAAAATATATGAAAAAATATCAAACAGCCCCTACATCACCACATGTTGTTCGGGAGGGTTTCAAGAAAAAAAACTAACTCCAGCATATTCAGTTGTCAGACACGACTGGAACTTCAAACGGGACTGGCTTCTATAGTCAGATGAAACTAAAAAAAAAAGCTTTTTGGCAGCAAACCTACCAGATAGGTTTGGTGCAAACAGGGATAAAAAGTACCCCATGCCCACGGTTAAATATACTGCTGGATCTTTAATGTCGTGGGCCTATTTTTCTGCCGGAGGTCCTGGACAGCTTGTTCATACGGCATCATGAATTCTATCAAATACCAACAGATAAAAAATCTAAACCTGACTGCCTCTGTTAGAAATCTTATAATGGGAAGTGGTTGGATCTTTCATCAGGACAATGATCCAAAACAAACATCAAAATCAACCAAAAAAAGCTGGGAATCTAAAGGATCTGGAGTGATTCTGGATGAAGGAATGGTCTCTGATCTCTTGTCAGGTGTTCTCCAAACTCATCAGGCATTATAGGAGAAAACTCAGAGCTGTTATCTTGGCAAAAGGATGTTGCAATAATTGGGTGCCAATATTTGTGGCCAATGTGAACTAGAGAAAAACATTTAATTCATAATGAGATTTCCCCCCCATTTTCCATCGTTATACTTCAACCAAAAGGTTAGAATTTTGTGATTTTTTGGAATGAAAGATCAAAAGGATAAATTATTTTCACAGCCACCTTTGCTCATATTTCCAAGGGTGCCAATTAGTGGATTAGTGTATGTAAAACAAAAACACAAACAAAAAACTACTATCAGCTTTGTCAGATATTGCATTATATCCAAATAAAACCCATCACATCTTATTTACTTAAGACTACATGAAAGCTAACATGTACTTTGCGTGTAGTGCAAAGGTCGGTTGAGCGACAGATGTTGTCTATATTGTTTTGAAGAGACCAGAAATTATGTAGTCTGTGTGAACTCCATCAAGGAGCCCAGTGCCGTTATTGTGAATGAACCAACAGGGCACATTTTCTCCATTCTTCACGTCCTGTCTGAAATCTCTCTTCCAGCCCCTGGAGTCATGTGGGATTGAATGAAAATCTGAATGAATTTTCTGTCTCTCGTGAGGTGTGAATTCAACAATGCATTTTTATGTTCATTTTCATTTTCATTCACCTGGTAACCGTGAGCTTGTTTCCTTTCACAAACATGTTGGCATCTTGTTTATCAGGGTCCTTTCCTGGAAACAAGTCACTGACCTCAAAGTTCACGCCATGGTAGAACTGACCTGCAGTAAAAAATAGAGTCCAAAGAAAGTTGTTGTTAAAGAGATGAAAAAACCCTCAGGCTATCACATTTTTTTCTGCACTTAATTGGCTGAGTGTGGAATGTTGGACTCTTAATGCACCGTATAAGCTTTACTTTCAAACATTACAACTCACCCAATTTCAGACTCTTATTCTGGATGACAAAATAACCTTATAAATTCATGCACTAGGGATCTTCAACCCTGCTCTTGGAGAGCAACCGTCCTGCAGACACCAGTTCCAACCCTGCTCCAACACATTGCCAAGTAACCCTGAATGCCTTGATGAGCTGGTTCAGGTGTGTTTGATTGGGTTTGGAGCTGAAATCTGCAGGATGGCAGCACTCCAGGAACAGGTTTGTAGTGAGTACATAGTGCACAGTGTATAGTATGTCATTTGGCACACAACAAATGATTTGTGAAATGTTTGGAAAGACAAACAAACTTGAATGTGGAGACAACCAAAGATTCATCTATGTACAGAGTTTCAATATTTAAGAACATCTAATTTTACCAAGCAGGCCGTGGACATTGTTTGAAAGGTGGTGACTGTCCAAGGTGTAGAACCCGAGGTAGTCTTGATGATATGGGTGCTTCTGCCATATTTTGTGCAGGATAATAAGAAACCTGACTGAGTTCCTTAAGGTCACTGTTAAACTGAGATCTTTGATCACCCGCAGATCCATGCTGGAGAAAGCAAAAGATGGAGGATTGTGCTCAAAATTGAACTCTCATAGAAGAATAATTAATGCCAACATGAAAATTCTGTAATTAATATATACCATACAAATTTATTTCGCAAAGGCGAATACTAGAGCACGTCTCTTCACATGCTTTGATAGTTGAGCTTCTTTTAACTTGACACAGAATCTTATATGTAAGATGCTGCAAAGTATTATATGTTTATATTTATTATATATTTATTTGATCTATTTTACCCTGATTGTTGTTTTAATTTCTATGACACCATAGCACTCCCTCGTACCCCGTTTGAAAACCCTGTTCTGAAGTTTTATATGAAATGCCTAATAAAGTCAACATTCATTTATTCATTTGTATTAATTATTACCAAAGACAAAGTATTTTAAAACAGTTTTTTTTATTCTGCAAAGCCAATACACACCAGAATTGGGTCGGCCATCAGTTAGTAGAATGATCATGGACAAGTCTGGGAAATAGTCACTTTTTTCGGAGGTAAGCATGTCCACAGCATACAAAAGGCCCTTGTTTATATCGGTCACTAATGGAAAAATATGACAGAATACAGTGGCAGTAAAAGATAAAACTTGTAATTTACTGTAAAATAAAGGCTTGTTGTACTGGGTTACATGAGAACCATGGCTCAATATCTCAGAGTACTTACAGCTAGGCCATGATTTCAACCAGGGTTTACAGTCCTTTTATTTAGCTTTCATACTTACTGTGTCTCGCTTTAATAGTCCGAACAAATTCTTTCGCTTCTGTCACATTCTCTGGTGTAGCTTTGCTAAGAAATGGTCTCCACGACTCTATAGTGTCATCAAACGTGACCAGCCCAAAGTAATCATCTTCATGCAGTTCACTTAATATAGTCATCAGAGCTTCTCGAGTCTACCAACAGATAATCAGCAGATGATGCAAACGTACAAAATAGGAGGAAAGTATAGGAATGTGTTCATCTTGACTTGCCTGTTTCATCTTCTCTCCCTCCATGGAGCCACTTCGGTCTATCACAAATACCATATTTTTAGGCATTTGTGGCAAATCATCTGGGGCAAAAAAGTGTACAAAGTAGCCGTTTATTATCTGAAACAGAAACATGAGAACATCAGAATAAGGCATGATTAGTAAGACATTCATTGAGAGAATAGGCTTTGCTGATATTGTACCTGAATTTCACCTATATCCTGTGGGTGGTTCACATCATATCTGATGAGTAAATCTCCGTCAATCAAAGTGTCTTCACAGTCTGAGCATGACTTCTGCTGTTCCAGTGTAGGAGAGAAGTACACATGTGCCTGAAGAGGATCACAGAGGATCAATGTTACGAGCAGAGCAGGAAGTGTTTCTTCTTGTAGTTAAATGCTGAAGTGTTTTTAGGCTCGTTGTTGGTAAAATGAGATGCTTAATGATAAACCATTTATCACTAGATCAAAACACTTATTTCTGGAATCTGTCTCCTGGTTAGGACGCAGTGCAAATTGAAGCTAGTCAACTAAACTAGTCTCCAGGTAACTGCGATAGAAAATAAATTAAGTTTCAGGTTTCAGATATAAATTCGAAATTACGATAAATTAAGTCACAGTTACAAGATATAAAGCTATGAGAAATACTAATTGTGATATAAAAGAGCAATTATGAGAAAAACTTTTTTTTTTGGTTAGATATGAAGTCACAATTTGAGAAATAATCTGTCTATCCATGACAGTCACAGTAGTCAATTGTGAATATATGAAGTCACAATTATTACAAGATATAAAATTGCAACTTTAAGAAATGTTTGCAATTACAAGAAATCAGTGCAATTACAAGAAATCGGTACAATTACAAAAAATAAAGTCACAAAAGTCGCCACTGCCTTTATTTATTTATTAAGTTTGGTTTGGCTTAGTTTAGTTAACCAGTGGTAGGGGATTGTTGGATAATTGTGATATTTTAAAATAAACAATACTTTTTTCTAAGAAGTTAAGTTTCAGGTTTGAGATACAAGTGCGCAATTTCGAGAAATTAAGTCGCAGTTACAACTTATAAAGAAATACTCACAATTGTGACATAAAAGTGCAATTATGAGAAATCATCATTTAAAAAATAATCTATGACAGTCACAGCAGTCAATTGTGAAATATTAAGTCGCAATTGCAAGATATAAACTCACACTTTTGAGAAATGTTTACAATTACAAGAAATAGTTCGATTGATTGATTTGGTTTGGCTTTTTGGTTTGCTTTTGTTTTGTTTTGTTTCACTAAGGCAAAAACGGGCTTTCATTTTAATCAACCAATGCTAGGGGATTGTTGGAAAGTTTTCATTTGAACCTTTTTATCAGTGACAGTTTTCTTCACTAGAGGGAGCAGTTCATTGGTGATGAATGTACCGTTGACGTCCACAAACGCAATTCCTTTAGGTTCATAGATATCTACCACAATCTGTGGATGAGAGACACGACTGATATAACATAGCTTACAATATTGAAACATTTCAACTGAATACGTGCAATGAAAGAGTTTGAGAGAGAAACTAATGATGAACCTCAAAAGTCTGAACCAGCTGTTTTGGTCGGACGCCTAACATGATCTCATAGCTGCCAAGACGCCGCTGTAGCAGCTCTTCGTAAGTAAGAGTGAATGTGACGCTGCTCTGGGGCGCGATGTTCACAGACACAGAAAACTTCTCCATTTTCCTTCCTGAAGCCCTGAAAAGCAAAAACAGTTCTCATTTCTGAAAAGTGAGATTAGCAAATGTGTACTCTGTCAGCATTCCAGAGCTTTGCCATTGACCTGTACTTACTTAACCAGGCCAGCAGTTTGTCCGGATGACACAGCGCTCTCATACTGCTGCCTGGCCTGCTCTTTTTCCTTCACCTCGCTGACATATATCCTGCCCTCAGTCTCTCTAAAAGAACAAACACAAAATATTTCCTGAGGCACTTGTTTGTTTTGGGCATGCTAGAAAAAGATTGTGAGTGTAATATATTTATAGCTTGTGTAAAGAAAGATGGACTAACATGCTAAAGTTGGTGATGAAGGCTGTTTTGGGCAAGTCCACCTCAAAGAACACTTCCTGTGATGCATTGGCTGTGTTCAGGGCTTTGGTGGTCATGACTGTGTGAGCAAAACGAGACGCGACCTTGCAGTCCATTCGCGTACTTTGCACTTCTATCTGAGAGAGAGACTGATAGATAGTAAGAGAAAGTTTGAGAATCTACATGCATATGATCGAAGCTTCTTTTATAAGATATGGCACATCCCCAACATTTGCATTTCCCCAAATGTGTTACTTAATTATTGCAATGTTTATTTTTAAATCTCAGGGGTATCAAATCTCAAGGGGAATTAGGGAGAATCAAGAAATTACGAATCATTTATTGCTATTGTACAAATAATATGTAATCAATAAAACAGTAACTGTAGTCTGACTGTGAATATTTTAAAATGTAATATAATCTAATTTCAAGAATTCAATTTTTGGAATCTGATTACGTAATCCAGATTACATGTAATCTGTTACTACCCAGCTCTGGCAATAAATAGGAAGAATCCAGAACCAGCTCTCTTGTCTCTTTAATCCTGATAAACACCATAGCAAATACAAAAATATGAATGGCTGTTAAAAAACATGGACGTACATTTTGTTTTCTTCTCGGTGACAAACGGGTGTCAGAAATGAAAAGCGTAGTACTTTCGTGTACTTTTTCTATCCACCATATTTTTAATGTATAAACAAGACTTCTGGTGTCAGCCACTTTCAGTTATTTTAGCTGTACAGCTCGTTATGCTGCTTGATGTTGCAAACTGGTATTTGTTCTCATATTATTTTAATTTAGTAGTTCAGTCATTGGTTTGTAGGGTAGATAGTTTTACAGTTTACCGCACTTCTTTACTGTAAATCTTCTAGATAATTATATATAGTAGCTAATGAATCAGAAATCTCGCTCATTTTCAGGAAATAGCATTGAAAAATAAGGTGGATAAGCGCCACCTACTGTCAGAGAGTGAATTTTTCATTTTCATTCAGCCTGTGTGCCATTTTTCCGCATTAGTCTGAATGCAAAATCACATGTGAAAATCAGACCCAAGTGAATTCCACAGGCCCAATGATCATATCATGTTCCATATTATGGACCTTAGTGAGTCCTCCTCATTTCAAGTTCCAAGACACCATTCCCAACTGTGAATAGCCTTGTTCAAAGAAGTATGTAAATCATAGTTTCGATAACATTGTTGATTAATTGTTTAATTGTCTAGTCAGATTTTGTTTAACTGACCCTAAATCAGACCCTAAATTCTCAACTTGGGACCCACTGCTCTGCACATTTTGTATGTCTCTCTTATCTGGCACGCTCGGTTCAGTTTATGGAGATTTCTACTGCTGACCTGTTTGGAACAACTTAAGTATGTGATATGATAAGTAAATAACAGAATATATATATATTGGAAGAACCTTTTGAAACCTTTTAAGGAAACAAACGACACTCACCAGTGCTGTGCTCTTGATATAGCCTTGAGAAACGGAAGAACCTTACCTTTTTTGCTGAATTATTGTTTTGATCTCTGATGGTCTTTATGCCTTGAGCTTTAGCAGTAAGAAACACACAAATACACACACACATCCACAGCATGACTTTCACTGCAGACATGGTGAAGCCTGGTCCGGACTGACTTCAACGCTGGGTCTAAATGTTCTTAAACGAGAGGAAGAAGAGCGAGAAGAAGAGAGAGAGATGGATGAATGACTGCCTGTGTGTGTTGTACAGGCACTATAAGAGTTGCCAAAGGGGTGTGTGAATGTGCCCAATAATCTAGCACATTCTCCACTGCCTCCACCCAGAACAGCCATCCATCCGTATATATCATATGTCTGTCTGTCTGTCTGTATCATGTCTGTCTGTCTACAGTGGTAAGAAAAAGTATGTGAACCCATTCGATTTGGTTGGTTTTGGCATCTGATCTACATCAAAGTCACAAGTATAGACAAACACAATGTGCTTAAGCTAACACACAGACAATTACAATCGTTCAAGTCTTCTTTACTGAACACATCTCATTAAACATTCACAGTGCTGTGGAAAAAGTAAGCCAAATTGTTGTCAGTATACCTGGATGAGCAACATGATGATTTGTTTTTCCAAACTCTAACGTTTACATTTGGGATATTTTAGTTCCCCCGGCAGTTGGATGTAAAGCAAAAATGTAAAGCACAATATTTATTTTTAATTATCTGTGAAACCAGTTATTGACCATCATAGAGTTTTGTGAGATCTGATGTGGGACTGCTGATGTGCTTTGCCACATAAAGTGCTCTCTTTTTCATGAAAGTACAGATGCTTTTTGTGGTGTGATGAGAAACTCTTCAGACCCTCAGTTTGCCTGAATGACTAACACAGAACCTCTCATTTATCAGAAGTACCTCTTACAAACCGCCTCTATCCCATATGTACTGAGAGAGAGAGTTAGTGTGCCGTAAGTTGTGCCCAAGAGCGGCCAAATGACAAGTAATCAAGCTGCTGAGAGAAATCGAGAGAAGAGAGAGATCAAGTGAGTCTGTTCACGGTTTTCTGGACTCCAGTGTGTCATGTCTGGTCAGCATTGCTAGGGCGCTAGAGTGTTTGCGTGTGTTTTGGGTCTCTCACCGCTCCCATTTAACAAGACTGAAGTCAGATATGATGCCATTCTTCAAAAGGTAAACACGCAGTCATGCATAGATTGAATAGCTCCCCTCTCTTTCCTCTTATATAGCAACCGTGGTTGCCATATGGCTGCGAACAATGGGTTTTTAGAAAGTCTGCTCAACATTTAAGATTTAGATTTGACAACCAAACCAACAAACTTAATCTCTTAATCAATTTCTGAGATTATACAGTTTATTCATATTTGATAATATAAGAATAGTCAGAAATTGTGAGATTACTTGTAATTATTTTATTGACCACATACAGTCTGTATGCTTTCAATTTACAACATTAAATGATTTTTTTCCCTTTTTAATATCACACTCAATATTTCCTCAATTGATTGGATATTTTTTTAATGTGAAAATATAGCTGTAGAGTTAAAGAAAATAGTTTTATTTACTGTATATATTTATATTTGCATTTTCTTAATAGTTAATGCTATTAATTTAATATAATTCATATATTGTTAATATATATTTAATATTATTATGTATTTTATTCATATAAAATTTTTTTTTTTATTATATAATATTTTATATTAAGGCATAAAAAAATTACTTAGATTTTTAAATTTTTTTATTCAATACTTCAAAACTACAAATAAACATTACATGTGGGATTCAAAATTATGCTGTAATTTATACTGATAATGGTCAGTATTTGGTTTGTATGAACACCACAAGTTTACACAAAACCTAACCCCTTCATAACTTTATAAAATTGTTATGCTGATAAATAATATCATTTTTAATAAAACAGTCTGCTTAAAATTAAAACACTGCAAACTAGGGGGACTGGTGATCATTTGGAGCCCACATCTATGCTCTACCTTGTCTCTAAACTTTATTTTGAGGCTTCTGTTTGTCTTCATGGCTGTTGACATTTTTAACCCCAGTAGGAGCATTCTGAATCAGTGTTTAATCAGTAAATGACGTTTGGATGTTTAGTTCTGTCCCGTGGCTCACGCTGACACATACTGGGCAGGGGTGAGGATGTGCTGTCAGAATCTCCGTTTAGCAGGTGACAGCATCACAGAAACAGACAACATCATTGCCATGGAGCAAGACCGAGGTTGGTCCGGATGAATATAGGATTTAGACATGTTAGGGGTCTTTCTCACAGGACATGTTCATGTGTTTAAAAAAGCTAGGCTGAAGAAAACTTTTTTAAAAACATTGCGCTTGTGGCACAAGATGCTCAAAAAATTGGTGGTCAGTGTTCTCCATTGGATACTATAGTTTGATATATATATATATGTGTTGAACCCTCTAAAGTGCGTTTTGCCGCTTAAGCAGTGATTAGTTGGCTGAAGTGTATTTCCTTGAGGACGAGGGCAGAGGAATTGACCCAGATCATGTCGGAAGTTCAGAAGTTGAGCTGTATTTGAAGGCGTCTGAGAGGCCAGAGGGAGGTCGGGGCGGCTGAGGCCTGTTAACTCAGAACAGATGTGCTTCTCAAAGCAGTGAAGGAGAGGGATAGATATACAGATAGATAGTGTCCATAGAGGTGAATAACTCACTTTTTCCTGTCTTACTGTGCTGCTTTGCATTGTGATGAAACTGGTATTAGATGTAACTTTTCTAGATAAATCCCACAGTGAAGACTTCCTTCATGTCATGGATGTACAGTATCTTGACTGTCCAGTGAAGGTTCCAGCAGAACACTAGATGGCAGTGGAGTCACAGTGTTGATCTAGATGTGTTATCCACTAGATGGCAGCACAAGCTTATGTTAGGTAAAATAGACTTGAAATGTGAAAACATGCGTCTTAATTTTATTATTAGGTTAAATTAAATTTTGCTCCATTTTTTATTGATTTGGATTTTGACTAAAAACTGTTATTTCTGATACTGCTATGGTTACTTTATGGTTTATTTATCAGTTTATTCATTCACTCATATACTTATTCTTAATTATTCTTAATCATTCTTTCATTGTGTTATATAATTAATCTATAAAAAAACGTTACATAACTATAAATAAATACATGTATATTCATTTTATATTCAGTTTTTTTATTAATAATGATTACAGCCAATGTAACATCTATTTCAGAAAATAAAAGCATTATATAGATATTAAATAGTAGTACAAATTTGATTTAATAATAATAATAAATTATGTATTTTAGTGTAATATTTCACTACGATATTTCATTATGAAATATAATTTAATTTGAATTTTAATATATATTTTTCTTTATATATTTATTCTTGTTAAACTATCTTCACAGTGTTTTATATTGTTTGACAGGCAATACTACTTAATTGTATTGGCTTGGAAATATGACATGCATCCAGCTCAAATGAATATTTGGGCTGTGTAATTATGAAGATTAGGCTTGCTCACAAAAAAAAAAGAAAAAAAAAAGGAAATCATAATTAATATTCTATTTCTAATTTAGAATAAAAATCTCTCAGTTCTGTTTTAGTTATAATTGTCCTATCAGTTGTACTGTACATACAGTACATACTGTATATATAAACATGAATAAATACAAGGCCTTAAGTGACTCTTCCATTTTTATCCTGTAGTATCCAATCATGTGCTTGAACTAATGTAGATTTTATTCTGTATGATTTAATGTAGATTTTATGTTGTTTATCCTAAAAACAATATCCTAAAAAATACCTGTTAAAAATATCAATTCAATCAAATTTCAACATGTAAATATCCTTGGCTTGAGAACGAGCCTATCTTCATAATATAGTTGACCCTCGTCTGAATATATGCCAGCGTGGTATTATTGTGTTCACCTGCTTATCCAAAAGCTATTACAAAAATATCATATTATAATTTTGAAGAACAGAATGCATAAATTGCTCTAATTTAAATTTTGACCTTGGTATTTGAAACCAACACATATCATTGCTAGAGAGAAGAAGGACACGAGTTAACTGACTTTTAAAACTTTAAATGGATAAAGCTTTTGTAACAAGTGTAGTTCTTAAACATTTCAAATGTTATTCTAGCCCGCTAGTTTTGTAATGTTGCTCCAGTCTTTTAGATTTTAATGCTGTGCTATCCTGTCAATATTTTAGTGTTGCTCTAGTCTGGCAGAATATTATTGATATTCCTGTAGTCTTGTCTGTCTGTATTTATAGTTGTATTTATTGTCACTCTAATCTCAGTATTTTAGTGTTGCTCTAGTCTGACAGTATGTGAATATTGGATTTAAAGCATTTTGTCTTTGATGTATTATCCCTGGAATATTCCAAAAATCCTGAAAAGTTTCCAAAATTTCTGGAATGTTTCCGAAATTTACTGGAAATTTTCCACCTTTTTGCAACCCTAATCTTAATGTCACTCCAGTCTGACTGTATTTTTATGTAACTCTAGTATGTCAGTGTTTTAATGTCACTCTAGTCTCTCAATATCTTAATGTCGCTGTAGTCTGTCAATATCTTAATATCGCTCTAGTTTGTCAGTATCTTAATGTTGCTTCAGTTTGTCAGTATCTTAATGTTGCTCTAGTTTGTCAGTATCTTAATGTTGCTTCAGTTTGTCAGTATCTTAATGTTGCTTCAGTTTGTCAGTATCTTAATGTTGCTTCAGTTTGTCAGTATCTTAATGTTGCTTCAGTTTGTCAGTATCTTAATGTTGCTCTAGCCTTGACAGTATTTTAATGTTGCTCTAGTCTCTCAATATCTTAATGTTGCTTCAGTTTGTCAGTATTTTAATGTTGCTCTAGTCTCTCAATTACATCCACGTGAGTGGTAAATGTGCACGTGAAGCTTTGCGCATTTTTCTAAAATCCACATAGCTGGTAGATGGCCACGTGTTGCTTTGCCCATTTTCTAAAATTCCACTTAGGTGGTAAATGGGCACGGGATTCTTTGCCCATTTCTCTAAAATCCTGTGAAGGTAAGGGTTACACGTGCTGTCTTCGTTCCCTTTGTTTCAGAGTGGGGTAACACCCCGTTACCCTGGGTCCCACTCAAATAGTGTGTCATGGTCGACACACCCTGGAGACATCACTCCCCTCACCTCTGAGAAGGGTGCTGGAGCTGCTGTTCCCGACCGGCTGTTACGTCCGGGTGACAATAGAACCCTAAGACAATCCAAAGATTATGGTAAGAGTGCTCATATTGCGCACCTTCTAAAATCCACATGAGTGGTAAGTGTGCACGTTATCCTTTGCCACTTTCTAAAATCCACGGAAGTGGTCGGTGGGCACGTGAGGCTTTGCCACCCGTCTAAAATTCCACCTAGGTGGTAGGTGTGCACGCTACGCTTTGCCACTTCTCTAAAATCCCACGAAAGAGGTAGGTGCGCACGTTCTTCTTTGCCCACCTCTCTAAAATCCTGTACGGTGAGGGTTACGCGTTTTGGACTTCGTTCCCTGTTTCGGAGATGGTTAGACCCCGATTTCCTTCTTTCATGAGAGGCTTGAGCTCGCTGTCTTTCTAGAAAGACCTCGAACCAGCTGCATCAGTAGGATCGGGCCGTCCTCCGCCTCCCTGATGCGCTGGCGATGTGGCTAGCCTGCAGTATGCTACCCCTCTGATTGTTAATCATGCTGCTGGTTGGGGCCACCCCTCTTGGTGAGAGTTGGGTTTAGGCTCCCCCAGCTAGAATGAGCTACTGCCAGCCGGGGAAAAGCCCGGCATGGGTAAGGGTTGAGCCCCCTGTGCGTCTGAGGACCAGGCGTGTGCTCCCATGCCGAAATTGTTACTAGCTGGTTCCGCTAGTTGGAACGCGCTGCGGGTCGAGTCCCCTTCTCGGTGAGAACTGGGCGTGTTGCTCCCCCAGCTGATAACTGCTAGCTGTTCCACCAATGGAACATGCTGTAGGTCGAGCTCCCGCTGAATGGATGTCTGCTCCCTCAGCTACAGGTTCACGGCTAGCCATGCCAGCGTGATAGCCATAGGTGAGACTGATGACTACTCAGGGTTCCATCTATAGGCTGCCCTCCAGAAGTGCCACGAGAACCCCCTAGAACGGTTGTATCCATCTACATATGGACATTCTAAAATCCACATGGTGGTAAGTGGGCACGGTATCTTTGCCCACTTTTCTAAAATTCCACGAAAGTGGTAAGTGCGCACGTTCTACTTTGCCCACTTCTCTAAAATCCTATATGGTAAGAGTTACGCGCACAGCTTCGTTCTCTTTTCTGAGTGGTCTAAAACCCCGGTTCCACCTGGGACCCACTCCTCCTGGTATCCTCGAATACCTACTCTGACAGGGTGTTTCCACTAGAGGCCTCTTGAGACAGGTCCTTCTGCAAAGTGAGGTAGCCCTGAGTGACAAGCCAAGACTAGTAATTGATCCAATAAGTAAGCTCTTGGTCGTATTCCCATAAAGGAATCCTTCATGATTTTAGGCCCTGGCGCCACCACCGAGGAGGCTTCTTTTGGCACAGCTGGTACGGTGGCCCCTGCTGTCCCGCAGTTCTGGGCACCGAGCCAGCCGCCCTCATTACACCAGAGGTTAATCTCGAGAGATTGAGTCCCGTGGTAGACTACTGGTAGCCTGGGTTCGACTACCAATCTTGTCCCAGTGGGACCTGCACACTGTGAGGATCTAGTAATATCCCTTGGCAGCCTAGGCTTCTGGCCGTAGGGAGTAATGTCACTGACAGCAGTCTAAGTCCAGGACAGGGGCAACTCCCATAGCGATATGGTGTAGTTGGTACTTAGTGGCTCGCCATGTTTCTGGCTTGCACTCCCCTCAGCATGGCGGCGTGGGTATGCCGTTCCCCATAGCGACCCCTAGAGGACGCAGTTCGAAGTTCCACGAAAGGGAACGTCTCGGGTTACTT
>NW_015507000.1:108041-116624 GCF_001515645.1 Sinocyclocheilus grahami
TTGCTCTAGTCTCTCAATATCTTAATGTTGCTCCTGTCTTGACAGTATTTTAATGTCGCTCTAGTCTCTCAATATCTTAATTTGCTCTAGTTTGTCAGTATCTTAATGTTGCTCTAGCCTTGACAGCATTTTAATGTTGCTCTAGTCTCTTAATATCTTAATGTCGCTCTAGTCTCTCAATATCTTAATGTCGCTGTAGTCTGTTAATATCTTAATATCACTCTAGTTTGTCAGTATCTTAATGTTGCTCTAGTCTTGACAGTATTTTAATGTTGCTCTAGTCTTGACAGTATTTTAATGTTGCTCTAGTCTCTCAATATCTTAATGTTGCTTCAGTTTGTCAGTATCTTAATGTTGCTCTAGTCTCTTAATATCTTAATGTTGCTTCAGTTTGTCAGTATCTTAATGTTGTTCTAGTCTCTCAATATCTTAATGTTGCTCCTGTCTTGACAGTATTTTAATGTCGCTCTAGTCTTTCAATATCTTAATTTGCTCTAGTTTGTCAGTATCTTAATGTTGCTCTAGTCTTGACAGTATTTTAATGCTGCTCTAGTTTGTCAGTATCTTAATGTTGCTCTAGCCTTGACAGTATTTTAATGTTTGCTCTAGTCTCTCGATATATTAATGTTGCTTCAGTTTGTCAATATTTTAATTTTGCTCTAGTCTCTCAATATCTTAATGTTGCTTCAGTTTGTCAATATCTTAATGTTGCTCTAGCCTTGACAGCATTTTAATGTTGCTCTAGTCTCTTAATATCTTAATGTCACTCTAGTCTCTCAATATCTTAATATCACTCTAGTTTGTCAGTATCTTAATGTTGCTCTAGTCTTGACAGTATTTTAATGTCGCTCTAGTCTCTCAATATCTTAATGTAGCTCTAGCCTTGACAGTATTTTAATGCTGCTCCAGTCTCTCAATATCTTAATGTTGCTTCAGTTTGTCAGTATCTTAATGTTGCTCTAGCCTTGACAGTATTTTAATGCTGCTCTAGTCTCTCAATATCTTAATGTTGCTCTAGCCTTAACAGTATTTTAATGTCGCTCTAATCTGACTTTTTTTTATGTCGCTCTAGTATGTCAGTATTTTATGTCACTCTATTATGTCAATGTTTTAATGTCGCTCTACACTCTCAATATCTTAATGTCGCTATAGTCTGTCAATATCTTAATATCGCTTTAGTTTGTCAATATCTTAATGTTGCTCTAGTCTTGACAGTATTTTAATGCTGCTCTAGTCTCTCAATATCTTAATGTTGCTTCAGTTTGTCAGTATCTTAATGTTGCTCTAGCCTTGACAGTATTTTAATGCTGCTCTA
Source organism: Sinocyclocheilus grahami (assembly GCF_001515645.1). Taxonomy (NCBI): domain Eukaryota; kingdom Metazoa; phylum Chordata; class Actinopteri; order Cypriniformes; family Cyprinidae; genus Sinocyclocheilus; species Sinocyclocheilus grahami. The sequence goes on from NW_015507000.1 coordinate 109,357, forward strand.
GTCTCTCAATATCATAATGTTGCTCTAGCCTTGACAGTATTTTAATGCTGCTCTAGTCTCTCAATATCTTAATGTTGCTCTAGTCTTGACAGTATTTTAATGCTGCTCTAGTCTTTCAATATCTTAATGTTGCTTCAGTTTGTCAGTATCTTAATGTTGCTCTAGCCTTGACAGTATTTTAATGTTGCTCTAGTCTCTCAATATCATAATGTTGCTCTAGCCTTGACAGTATTTTAATGCTGCTCCAGTCTCTCAATATCTTAATGTTGCTCTAGCCTTGACATTATTTTAATGTTGCTCTAGTCTGACTGTATTTTTATGTTGCTCTAGTCTTTCAGTACTTTGTGTCATGCTTGTCTTCACATGTCATATGCAACAGGATCTGTTTCATTATCATTCAACCAGCTGAAGTACTGAATGTAATGAAAAATCTAAACAAAGCATGTCACTGAACATGACCTAAGACCTAATTTCTCCTGAACTGTATCTAATGGTCTTGACCCTAAACCTTAATGGTTCCAGCTCCATCAAAGCTCTGTAAAGTTGCTCCATTGTGTCATCTCCACTCTGATCTCCATGTCCAGGTCTCGTTCTCCACCCATTACCCCTTCCTCAACCCCGCCACGATCCGCTCACACCCCTCCTGTGCTGTACCTTTGTCCCTGTTTGAATATTTCACATTGCTGTTGCCGCTGGTGCGTGATGCAGGACTGAGCTCTCATTGTGTACATGCATGTGGGAGCGCTGGTATGCAGGCCCTTGGCGTGTGGTGCGACGGGGCATGCGTGTGGCCGCTGACGCCAGTCTGCCCGCCTGTGCCCGCCTGTCTGTCTCAGCACGCCACTGTTTGGACACACCTGACCGAGGCTGGAATCACCCACATGGCCTCACGGGCTTTATCTCTTTCTCGTCTCCTTCATTCTCAGGTCGTACATTGACTCCTTCGATCTCTGTCCTTGTTTCTTCCCCTTCTCCTTAGTGTGCTCTTTGTATTTTACAGTCTCCCTCTTTCACTAACTTTTCTTTCATGTCTGGAGTGGTTAAAGAAAGAGTCGCATCTCTTTTCTGAGCCTTGTGAATCGTATAATGTGATTTTGGGCTTCAGAAAATCAGATTTGCTAAAACCTGAGCATTTTTAGAGCTTTAGGTTTAGATTTGTCCAAGATTTATAATTTCTTGATTTACGTTTGGCGCCCCAGAGGAACATTTTCTGAAGACATTTAAATATGAATTTTCTTCACCCAATATGATCATTTGTGTTGCTCCATCCTTGTGCTTTATCCATGATTGGTTGCTCATGTGTGGATTGTAGGGCTTTCTAACTTGACTTAGCTTCATTTGAAAGAAGTAAAGGTTCCTTATGTGGTCCGAACAGTGGGACACATGCACAGTCTGATATTTTATGTGTGATCAAATTGCTATTCATCTGAAATACTTGAATATAGAGGGCAATTACACTTGGACTTTTCATGATCGGATTGAACATCTGACCAGTAAAAAAGCATGATGTGACTACGTGTAATTTATATACCGTACCTCCTGTGAGGATTCTTTGGTAATTTTTGGAGCTTAATAGCCTGAGATCTCCATTTACTTTAATTGTATGGCCTGCAGTAAATGCTGACAGAATTTCAGTAACACTTTATTTTGATAGTCCACTTTAGACATTCTACTAACTATAAGTAACTTTGCAAATACATGTTAACTACCATTCATTAGAGTATTATAGACTGTCTGCTTAATATCTGCTAACACTTTAATTTGATGGTCCTCCAACATGGACGTTCTGCTGACTATAAGGAACTTTGCAAGTACATGCCAACTTATTCTACTAATTCTAAATTTTTCTTTCTTACTGGGCTGCATAACACTAAATGAACATGAGCAGTACTTGACATCAACTCACTGATGTCCATGATGTTGAATGAATCATGAAATCTTGTACCTCTCAGATGACCCTGGTGAGAAAGGTTAGAGTGTAAAGTCACAATCTGTTCGTCGTTCCTGTCTCTCTCCGCTCACACCTCACTTCACCAGGGCAGCTCTGCCAGTTTTGCACATTTTTTCAGTTGACATATTTCAGACTTATCTTATTGATTTGTTTGTTTGTTTTCACATGCTGGGAGTCTTGTCCCCGTACTGTCATGCCTGTTAAATCACAATTCCATCTGAGAAAGTGAGAGAGAAAGAGAGAGAGTAAGAGAGACAAAGTGGTGCCCCATGTTTATCGGAACCATGGAGTTGAATTCCAGATGGCATGATAAGGAGAAAAACAAGCAAACAAAAACTCGAAAATAGAAAGTATGAAAGTAAAAGAGAGGGCAGACAGGCTGACGACGGGAGCCCTGGTGCACTCTGGGAAAATTGTTTGGGAGTGTGCTGGTTGTCGCTCCTTTGATTTGCTCAGATGGGGCAGATTAAATTTAGTCATTTCAAATTCACCCTCAAACTCAAACTGAATCAACAAAATGTTTTTAGCAATATATGGCAATTAAATATGGAGGCATTCTTTAATGTTGCTCTGCTTTTCATTTTCTGGTCTCCTGGATTTGATACTGTGTGTATGTAGAAGTCAATGACATGATAAAAATTGTATTTGTCCATTCCAGACCTATTCAATTATTAAGAAAAATTTACCTGTTTTATGCATACAGTGACTCGAATGCACTTCATGCATGCATATACTGTACAAATTAATTATTATTCAGCAAAGATGCTGTTCTTTTGAACTATATTCATCAAAGGATCCTGAAAAAACGTATCACAGTTTCCACAATAATATGAAGCAGCACAACTGTTTTCAACATTGATAACGATAATATTTCTTGAGCAAATCAGCATATTAGAATGATTTTTGAAGGATTATGTGACACTGATGACTGGAGTAATGCTGATAATTCAACTTTGCATTACAGGTTAAATTATATATTTTAAAAAATAGATTCAAATAGAAAACAGTTATTTTAAATTGTAATAACATCTCACAATATTACACAATATTTACTGTATTTTTTGATCAAACAAATGAAGCCTTGGTGAGCTTGGTGAGACTTTTCTCAAATAAATTACGAGATCTTACCAACCCCAAACTTCTGAACGGCAGTTCATTACAATTTCATAACTAAGAAGAAAATAATAAAAATAGGGGGAAAAAACTGCTTAATTGTATTTTTTTAAGTAGTGGAGAAGGTATGTTTTAAAATATTATTCATATTTGAAAGACATGGCCCCTGTAGTCCCTCCTTGCTGTGTCAAGGTCAGAACATGACATTGTTTACTCAGTGACTACATTAATTAGCTCAGAATGTCAAGTGTCAAATGGCATTACTCAAAGAAAAATTCTATAAAAATTATTTTAAAGTTTGTGCATTTATAAAATAAAATATTTATAAAATAGAATTTTTTTTAGAGTCATTAAACCAAAACATATGGTGAAAATACTGTCAAAATATTTCAAAAATGTATGAACATGATACAAAGAGCATTGTCATTGACCCAAGAGTTATTGATTTTGCAGAGGTCTGAAGTGGGATTTGTCTCAGTATGTTTACACTGGGATGCCGTTCACTAAATAGCCCCGTCTCATGCTGCTGTAGTATGATGAGCTCGCTTCCACAAAGAAAACAGGACATACACTCCAGCTAAAACCAGCATAATCCCCTCTCTGAAGGAGAGAAAATAAGGTAAAGTTTCTGAACGGTGCGCTACTCTCCCATCTGTTTCACTTTTGATGGTTTATGATGACCCGGCCATGACCTTTCGTTTCACCCTCCATGCCCCTCCCTGTTACCGGTCACCTGACCACATGGAGTGATTGCACGAAACAAACCGAATACAACAACGAAATATTTGTGCTTGATGAATTAGCCGGGCCTTTGGCAAATTTAGATTGTGGAAGACGCTTATGAATGGGGCAAACCCACAAGGATCCAAAATCAACACTGACCCAAAACCCTGGTGTTCCCTGAACTTGCCCCCCCAAACCTTTTCCTGTCAAGAGATTAGCTGAATGTGTGGGAGCAAGGAAAGCTAAAAATTGAGCGTAATCGTTATGCCAAGTGGCCTTGAGAGTCACTTTTCACTGACTTGTATGTTCCCGGGTCATATCAATCGCCGGCCAGTAGTATCATTTTAAGTGTGTCACTTCCTGTTTTAGGTGGCGTGTAGGAAGAGAGGCCGATCACATTTGAAAGCGCATGTCTGGCCAACGGGATCAGAGGATAAGACTATTTGTTTGCTTTCGCTTGTTAAGAAAGGGTAGGGGAGCTCGGCCCTCGCTGTTTTAGAAATGCTTCCCTCTGCCACACACACACATACAGTCCCCAGAACACACTGACTGGAACCTGACCTCCATCTCACCCGGGATCTCTGGGAAAAAGCAGACAGCCAGAGTGAATATTCAGACACGAAATCACAACCAGACCAGTCATTGAGCACAAGAGCCTTCATCCAGGCCAAACCACCCAGGGAGTCGGCCCCCTTGTGCCCAGAGAGAGAGCCCTGCCCTGGGGCAACACGCTCAGCAGCAGCCCTTGTGTCCACATGGAGGAGGGAGATTATTGCTGGAGATGGCGATGAAAAGTGACACTTACATGATTATGAAAACATGTTTTGAAGAGCATCACTGTTTGTCAGTAGCAGTCAATAATAGCATTGTGATTCCAGAGAGGATGACTTGAAATCACAAAGAGGATTCTGGGAACGCTGCTCCATATAGGTCAGTTTGGGTTGCTTTTTCTGCTTTTTCTCTATCTGTCTAGTGATTTTTGCATTGGCCGTGGCTGGTTTGCGATCCCATGATCGAGGTCAGGTAAAGGGGACAAGAGGAACAGACACGCGTGCACACACTCAACACATGCCACCCTTTTCCCGACCCCTGCCTCATCTCCCACAAGCCCCTGGGTGCAGAAGCCTGGCACCAGACAGTTATTCCAGCCCTCAGGCAGCAGAACAACTACAGGTCACACAGTCAGAGAGAAACTGAGATGCAGAGGAAGAAAGAGGTTAAGGTTTGTGTATGTGACACACTATATTTCATATGTATGTGAAGCATTTTTTCCCCATGAATCCATGGGAATTGGGGAATTTTGCCCGGATATCGGCATTGTGATGTTGTGCGCTCAATGCAATGCATGTTTTATTCTTGAGGGATGTGTATTTTGCAGTTTCAGTGGCTTGACACTTGGATTTTATGTTTTGCCCACGCAAAACTGTGTCTTTATTCACTGGCAGGAGATTTTCTGCCCCTTTAAAGATTTAACATTTGTTTCGAGTGTAGATTTTTTTCTCTCCTTTAAATATGCTAATTAAACAACATATACATAGCAAGACGAGTTCTCATTGCTTTTCATGTCTGTTGTTTCTCTTTATATCTTTTTTGCATGCAGTTCTGTTCTTTAAAATACAAAGTAGAATTGTTTTTTTCATGATCAGTAAATTAATTAGTTGTGCTGTTTTCGTTTTTTAATTCGTGTCCTAAGCTCATGAAAAGAGCAGAAGGAAGCGGAGAGAAGACTCTGTGATTGGATTAAATTTTCCTCTCTTTGTAAACATTGTGACCTGAGTTTTTGACGCACAATTTTCGTGCTTTAAATGACTGTTTTCGTACCCTTTCAACACACGCGTCTTCATAACAAGGGGAGCAGAGATGAAGGCCTTATTTAAAGTTGCCTTTGAGTCTTTGTGTGCTGCATGGGGTGTGTTTTGCTCTGTTTTGTTCTGCTAAATCCTCTGTCTGTTTGCTCTAAGAAGAGCCCTGAGCGATTAGTAATATTTCGACTGATTTTGTTAATTGAGTAGAAGTGTGTGCTTGTGGGTTTGTTTGTGTTCACAGCCTTTAGTGTGTTTATGAGTCAGACTGATTTACCATAGTACAGGAAGTAAACACAGTAAATCACTGCAGCTGTCTATCCACTTAACAGGCTCACAACATGTCCCAGGCTCAGAAATACAACTGTTACAACTCTCCCAATCCCACCCCCCAAAAAACCCTTACTAATTATTATCCACAGAAAATAAAATCCAGTTAATAAAAGCTGGTAGATGTATATTGGTATCAGTGATACTGGTCTTCATTTATAATACTTAGTAAGAAGATGTCATTTAACAGATATTTAAAATATCAAAGAAAAACTATCTTTATATCATTTTCACATTAATTTGTAGATTCAGTGCATGTGAAAATTATGTATGATTACACATTTAAATGTTAGGTGCAATTAATCATGATTACAGAAATCGGTGCCATTATTTTTTTAATCGATCAACAGTAAATGTATGTATATACATATGCATACAGTACATTTTCATAAAGGGAAGCATGCAAACAAACAACTGTTAGTAAATTACTAGTTCAAAAACTACTGAATTGGCTGACACATTGTGTGAGGTAAATGATTTGTGTTCAGAGCATGTTTTGGGATGTGTGTTTCTGTAGATGCACGGTCCGGAGTGAAGTAGCGTGGCCTGAAATGAGAGCGCAGACCTGAGGAGAACAGGGTCTATCAGGAGAGAGGGTCTATCAGCACAGGCATCAATGGAAATCTGAGTGGGGACCATTAAGTAGAGGGAACAGTAGTGCGAGTGGGGGGATGAGACCAGGAAAGAGGGAGAGAGAGAGAGAAAGAGAGAGAGGGACAGGGAAAGGATTGTTCGGAACAGACTGACTGTCCTTTTAGTCTTATCTCTCACAGCTTCTTTTACAGAAAACTAAGGTGCGAGCGAGAGAGAAGGGAAAAAGAAAAAAGAACACTTTCTCTCCCTGCTGTTTTCCCTTTCTCTGATTTCTCCTCTCTCCGTCTCACTCCATTTCATCCCTTCTGTTTTCTTTTGTCCATTTCGAAGCCTTTTCCTCCTCATTTGCTTCTCCGAGTCGTGTTGTATACGTATCATCTCAGAGCTGAATCTCGCCTCCGTTAAAGGAATATTCCAGCATCTGTGGCCTGTGAGTCTACTGCCACCAACTTGTCCTTCAGTTTACAAAAATATGAACAGAAACGGCACTGACTGTAATGTACCTACAGCTTAAGTCTTTCAGGAGTGTTTTAAACCTAAAAAAAACCTAGTGTAAAATCTACTAAATTGTAAACAGTATTTTGCAAATAATCCCTTCTGGTATGTGTATAATCATGAATTTATTGTTGCAGGTTCATGTTAAAAAACAAAAAAGAAACAAACAAAAAACCCTGTTCTTTTTACAAAATAAAACTGGCAGCTGTGGTTAACAGAATAATAATTGTGAATTATAAGATGACTTGTTTACATTCAAA
>NW_015507000.1:117656-118307 GCF_001515645.1 Sinocyclocheilus grahami
GTGTGTGTGTGTGTGTGAGGGTGAGGGTGGGGATAATTAGATATCAAAGGCAGGGAGGCAGAGGTCTTCTCTGATGCTAAAGCACTTATTAATGAGATAGGCCTTATCTGTCCTCCTCTGAGGAATTCTGCCTTTGATCGGCCCCACTTTGGACTTAATACATTTTTGATTGATAGGCGGAGATGACAGAGGAACGAGGTGAGGAGAAGAGAGAGGGCAGTGCTATAAAGATGGAGATGCAGTTGTTTCAGTGCCCTTCATTTGACAGAATAACCAGTGAAACGGGATCATGGGAAGGCATTAATTGTACGTCTCACACACACACATACCGGAAGGGAGAGAGATGTTGAGCGAGCCACTGTCGATGACTCATGGGCCACACAAGAGAGGGACGCGGTTGATGGCTAGCAGGAGGAATTCTGGGAAGTTATCGAAGGTGGGAATGGTAATAGATAACATACGGCTCTCAATAACACACAAACACCACATACAGACACAGAGGCGATGTGTCACTTTCACTTCCTACGACTGAACGTGGCCATTAAAGCCATGTCGTGTGTCTCTGTCAGAACGAAAGGAGAAAGAAGGACGAGAGAGGAGGGAAGAATAAAATGAGAGAAGCCATAACTGCAACTCTGTCACTGTCCATTA
>NW_015507000.1:118887-122918 GCF_001515645.1 Sinocyclocheilus grahami
TAAATAGATTAATACTTTTATTCAGCAAGGATGCATTTGATTGATGCAAAAAGTGACAGTAAACATTTTCATTGCCAAAATATTTTTATTTCAAACAAACACTGCTCTTTTGAACATTGTAAAAATAAATAAATAAATAAAAATGCTGAAAAAGTATCATGTTTCCATGTAAATATTGAGCAGCAAAATTGTTTTCATCATTGATAACAATAAGAAAAATCATAATATTTATATTAATAATTGAGCGCTAATAAGTAAGCATCAAATCAGTATATTAAAATGATTTATGAAGGATCATATGTCACTGAAGACTAGAGTAATGATGCTGAAAATTCAGCTTGGACATTACAGGAAAAAATATATATTGACATAAACAGTTATTTAAATTTGTAATAATATTTCACATTATTACTGTGTTTACTCAATTTTTAATCAAATAAATGCAATGTAGGTGAGCATAAAATACTTCTTTCAAAAACATTACAATTTTACCAAGCCCAAACTTTTGAACAATTAGTGTATGGTTAATAAAAATGTATAAAAGTACATTATAAACAATAATTATAAATGAATAATAATAGTCAATATAAACAATTCTTCCACCAACTTGTGAGCATTTCATTAGCTTAACTTGCAGACTGATTACGGCTGACAAACAATGTACGTTTTAATAGTTTGTAGCAACTTGTGGCATTAATATTGATGTGCATGTGCGGGAGTAATGTGTCAGACACGGTTTGTGCAATCAGCATTCAGAGCATTCAAGATTAACCATTTTATAATAAACTACAAGCTCAATTCCACTTGCCTCAACAACATGTGGGCATTTGACATGTAAATCTCCAATGACACCAGTTCTGCCTATTCCGTGTGTTTGTAGGTTAATTTTCACGGTCTAATCTTTACAGTCTGCCCTGAGGGGTCGATGTTGAGACTTATTGAGTTTGCTCTGAGGTAATCGAACTCCAGCAAGGCCTTCAAACCCCGGTCCAAATATGGATTCTTCTCAAAGTCATCTGGAAGTTTCTCATGTAGGGTTGTTTGGAACTACAGTGAAATATACAAACATTTCTAGAGACGGAGTTTGTCCCACCATTGATAAACTCCATCTGACTCATTTTCTTGATGCTGCAAAGACTATGCAATTGGGTGAGAATCAAAAGGAAGATGAAGACAAAAGAAGAGAGGAGGGCAAAAGAGACAGAGAAGGGGGGTCAAAACCCATTTCAGCGACATGAGTGGTACTCCAGAGATGGAGGACAGACAGGAAAAGAGCTATAAAGTATGGAGCGACAGCACACACATCACACAGACAGGCCTGCCGCCTGCTCGGCTGATAACACAGCTTGTCTCGCACCTCTCTCGCCCTATCAACATCATCCATCATCCACCCACAACCCCCCCAAGTCCACCTCCACCCAGCCCTGCCCAGCCTCACCTGCTGTATGGTCCCATCTCCATCCGATACGGCTCTCATCAACCAGAGAGAAAGATCTTCAGACGCCATGTGTATCATTGATAATATAAACCCCCTCAGATGGAACGTCTGTGTTGGCGTGCACTCAGTCTTGTGTGGCAGACAAACTCATCTCTCTCTAAATTTTAAAACTGATTAGATTATTCTGTAGGAATTGTCTCACAGTGCAGAGAACTTCTTGGAAATCTGCAGAGCTTTCTGGAGAATTCTGCAGGTGGGTTACTCTCAAGAAACAAAGACATATGTGCTGTAGAACTGCAGAAGTATGCCTTGTATTATTCATTTTATTTTTCATAATATAATTTGAAAATGTATATGTTATCACCTCAGGCCCAAACTACCCCACCATAATATCCTTCAGTTTTGGTGAGTCAAAAAAAAAAGAAAAAATGTAGAATTGTCTGTCGGTTGTTCTGTCTTTTTTTCTTTCTGTCTATATCTACCTATATGTCTGTCTGTCGTTCTTTCAGTTTGTCGTTTTATCATTCTATCTGATGTTCTATCGTTCTTTCTGTCTTTCTGTTCTTTCTGTCATTCTATCATTCTATCTGTCTATTTTTTCTGTCTGTCGTTCTATTCTTCTGTCCATCTTTGTCTGTTGTTCTGTCTGTTATTCTCTTCTATACTGTATCATTCTGTCTTTAGTTCTATCATTCTTTCTCTTCTATTGATCTGTCTGTCAGTTGTTCTTGTCTGTCATTCCTTCTTTTTTGTTGTTTTATCATTCTTTCAGTCTGTTATTCTATCATTCATTCTGTCTGTCTGGAGTTGTATCATTATGTCAGTCTGTCGTTCTTTCTGTCTATCTGTTGTTATGTTGTTCTATCGTTCTTTCCGTCCACCGTTCTGTCTAACATTCTGTCTGTCTGTCTGTCTGTCATTCCTTCTTTTTTGTTGTTTTATCATTCTTTCTGTCTGTTATTCTATCATTCTTTCTGTATGTCTGTAGGTTTATCATTATGTCTGTCTGTCGTTCTTTCTGTCTGTCTGCTGTTCTGTTGTTCTATCATTCTTTCTGTCCGCTGTTCTGTCTGTCATTCTATCACTCTGTTTTTCTGTCTGTCTGTCATTCCTTCTTTTTTGTCATTCTATCAATCTTTCTGTCTCTGTCATTCTGTTACTTTGTAGTTGCATCATAATATCTGTCTGTTGTTATTTCTGTCTGTCTGCTGTTCTGTTGTTCTATCATTCTTTCCGTCCGCCGTTCTATCATTCTGTCTGTCTGTCTGTCTGTCTGTCATTCCTTCTTTTTTGTTGTTTTATCATTCTTTCTGTCTGTTATTCTATCATTCTTTGTGTATGTCTGTAGTTGTATCATTATGTCTGTCTGTCTGTCGTTCTTTCTGTCTGTCTGCTGTTCTGTTGTTCTATCATTCTTTCCGTCCGCCATTCTATCATTCTGTCTGTCTGTCATTCCTTTTTTTGTTGTTTTATCATTCTTTCTGTCTGTTATTCTATTATTCTTTCTGTATGTCTGTAGTTTTATCATGTCTGTCTGTCTGTCTGTCGTTCTTTCTGTCTGTCTGCTGTTCTGTTGTTCTATCATTCTTTCCGTCCGCCATTCTATCATTCTGTCTGTCTGTCATTCCTTTTTTTGCTGTTTTATCATTCTTTCTGTCTGTTATTCTATTATTCTTTCTGTATGTCTGTAGTTTTATCATGTCTGTCTGTCTGTCTGTCTGTCTGTCTGTCGTTCTTTCTGTCTGTCTGCTGTTCTGTTGTTCTATCATTTTTTCCGTCCTTTGTTCTGTCTGTCATTCTATCATTCTGTTTTTCTGTCTGTCTGTCATTCCTTCTTTTTTGTCATTCTATCATTCTTTCTGTCTGTCTGTCGTTCTGTTTCTTTTTAGTTGTATCATTATGTCTGTCTGTTGTTATTTCTGTCTGTCTGCTGTTCTGTTGTTCTATCATTTTTTCCGTCCTTTGTTCTGTCTGTCATTCTATCATTCTGTTTATCGTTCTATTATTCTATCTGTCAGCCTATCACTCTAACTCTCTGTCGCCCTTTCTATGTAAAAATCAGTCAAATCATGTAAAGTGAATGTCGTACAGTCTTACTCAAGACTAAAAAAATGAGTTGAAAGCGCACCGAGCCACGGAAGAGACACTATTTCTCAAGCGCTGTCCGCGAGCACAATTCGAGACGAAGTGAAACACGGACAAATGCATTTCATTAATTCGTTCATAACCCCCCCCCCCTCGCCGACACAGTTTTGCGTAGGGCACCCACTGCTTGTTCATGTGGTTAACATCATGTCGAGATGATGCTGTGAAAGTTTGTTTTATTTTTACTTCCGAAAGATGAGGCTGCAAAGAATCAGTGGTTAAAATTTGTTTCCGACACGCGCTGTACACGGTAGACCAATCACAACAGACTGGGCCATCTGACCAATCAGAGCAGAGTAGGCTCGCGGAAAGGAGGGGTTTAGAGAGACTGAATCTTAGACCACTTCAAACTAATCGCTTGAGAATTATTGTAAAATTAGGTGATATTAAATGCATATTTTGGGAAAACAAAAGTGTTTTTTGACCTTGCATGTACAGGTGCATCTCA
>NW_015507000.1:123613-126153 GCF_001515645.1 Sinocyclocheilus grahami
GCCACATATAACCCACATGTAATAGTTTAACCACAGTCATAACAAGTTAGTCTATCACATGAGTGTTTTGTTCATAAACTAACTGTGATCATGCTTAAGGTACCTTCTGGTATACAGATATGAAAGTTTTTTTGAAAGTTATGCTAAAATGTAATTTGCACATGTACATCAAACTTATGGCGTCCCTTTGTCAGAAATGACAATTAGACGTAAAGAGAAGCAAATGACCCTTCAAGGCCACCATTGTTCTCTCATCACTCTAGGTTTTGTTTGCGTATCTCCCCCGACTCGTGTGTCCTTGTTGCTCTGTGTGCGAGTTTGTGCTCATGTGTGTAATGGAAGTAATTATGCAAATGATGGCTGACGTCCCAGTGAAGCACAATGTCGATACGAACACCCCGTTACCCACATGTGCCTGTGTATTTACACACGCACAAATTTCATCCCTCCAAATGACCTGTGACCCGGCAGTTGCACAACTCTCTCAGTTCTGGAAAGACAGGTTCAGGGGACAGATGACAAAAGGCCTAACAATGGCTGTCATTGGGGAAGACCCAGAACCCAGGGTATAAAAATACTGAAATATTGAATGAAAGGGAAAGAGTGCTGTCAGACTCTTTATTTAAGGAGTCTGAAGAACTGTCTGGTGGACCATAGTCTTTTTGTCTGTCTCACGGCTTCTCTCACTGTGTTGTGAATCCATTTTTTGAGTTCTGGATGTTTTCCCTCATTATTAGCCATTCTCTTTTCTGCAGAAAAGAAGTGTCACTTTCATTCAGATTCAGATGATTGACAAGTGAAGCTTGAGGAGTTTCAAATGAGTGTAATGAGTTTCAGTCTGCTTCAGTCATCAACCTTGAGCCTGAAAAAACAGACTCTGTGCAAGTGGATGTGAATGCAGACTCTTCCAGATGAACAATCTGTGCATTACACAGCATTCATAATGCAAGTGGGTGCTTCTTTTTTTTCAACTATGAGCACTTTTGGCCCTGTGAACTGTTAAAAATGAACCTTTAGTGATAAAAGTGTGCCTTATTGAATTTATAAACAATATCCAAAAGTGGAAATGCATTCATCACATCAATTCATTCATAAATTCGGAAATTAATTTAATTTAATATAACAATTTACTATACATCAGTTTAATATATAATTGTGCCATGTTTATAACTACACATTTATAATTATTTTCACACAGTAAACATTAAAAATGTATGTTTATTTGCTTATTTGGTTTACTCTTTGTTTAGATTATAATCATTTTAAATATGTAATAATTCAAATTAAGCATTCATTTTCATAGATTAATATTTAAAAAAAGTAACATAAAAGGCATTTGAAACATTGAATAAATGACCAAATTAAAAGTTTCCAAGTCAGTTTTAACGTGACCATGACATAAAAAAAAAATCTAATTTTTGTAATAAAAAAATGTAAATGTTAAGTGTTAAAATCACTAACAACCTTATTAAATTTTTTATTGTTTGTTTGATTGATTGATTTACTTAATAACAGATTGATTTGCTTGCAGTGCATTTGCGGGAGTATGTTTCTGGCCTAAATTTAATCTCTTCAGGCAACAATTTCAGTTTATTATCTATCCAATTGTGATTTCAACGCTACTTTTAAGCAGCTGTTGTAGCCAGTTTAAAAGTTTTCATTTGTGTGACATTGTTATTACGTTTTCAGAATAACAACATTAGGCAGTAGCAGCTGTGGCTTGACACACGTATAATCTGGATATAGTTGTGCTTATTACTGTGATCCAGTGGTGGTAGACTTATTTATGTTATTGTGGTTTTACAACCGAAGGGAATGCAAACGACTGAGCGCACTAAACGGATTACATTACACAGTTATTTCTCCCTTTCTCCTCCCTTTCTCCATCTATGCCATACCTGCCCATCTCTCTCTGCTTTTTCTATGTGCCTGGGGAGGGAATTGGGCTGGTTATGCATGTTCAGTAACAGGAGAGCCTATTGAAGGAGCCGTGCTGCTAATTTGCCATGGCCATGTTCCCCCTGAGTGAAGGAGATCTGCCTCACTACACACACACACACACACACACACACACACACACTAACATGAAAGCAAGAAGTTTATGTTGAGAAACTGACATTTAGTAGAGTTTAATATTAAGTTATATATAATTAGATTTTTGGCCAATTAGATTTCACAGTGGGCGGAGCTACACAGTATAAAATCAGATGGCCAACAATTGTTTTGTCCCTTTTTTGATCGAAAGCTTTTTTCGCTTCATGATAAGCAGCATGCCTATTTATATGGAAGCCTGTTTCCACCACGGGATAAAAAAAAAAATATATATATATATATAGATAAAAAAGTAATTGTGACTTTTTATTTCACAGTTCAGACTTTTTAGCGAGTTGTAATTGTGAGTATATATTTTACAATTCTGAGTAAAAAAGTAACAATTTTGAGATAGTTGCAATACTGACTTTATCTTTTATCTGACTTTTTTTATTACTAACAAATTTTAGTTTACATCTCACAATTCAGACTCGCCCCACAGACACCTC
>NW_015507000.1:126163-126965 GCF_001515645.1 Sinocyclocheilus grahami
CCCCCCCAAATCCCCCCCCCCCCCCCCCCCCCCCATAATTGTGACTTTATTTCTCGCAATTGCAAGTTTATAGGCTTTCTCATAATGCTGACATTATTTCCTGCAATTCTGAGTTTATATCTCGCAATTCTTACTTTTTTTTTCTCTGAATTGTAAGATATAAACATGAAATTGCGAGTTTATAAGTCGAAACTGCGAGATCCAAAGTTACAGTTTTTAAGAAAATTTAAGAATTACGAGTTTATAACTCAAAATTGCAAGATATAAACTCACAATTTAGAGAAAAAAAGTCAAAATTGCAAGGTGTTAACTCGCAATTATGAGTTTATAACTTTCAGATGCGAGATATAAACTCATAATTCTAAGAAAAGTCCAAAAATTGTGAGATATAAACTCGCAATTGCAAGAAAAGTGAGAATTGTGAGATAAAAAGTTGTAATATTCCATATATTTAGGATTACTTTGGTGTTATATTGTACGTTTTATACTTGGTAGAATAATTGTTGTGATTAATTTTATATTAATAATGAATATTACCAATAATATTAATAATACATTTAGTTATTTATTCAACTGTATCATATTGCTGTTTGCCATCATTTTATAAATGCATTAAGCAAAATGAAGCACTGTTTTACCACAGTTAAAGGGGTTTCAGGAGGCACTGAGACATTCTCACACTTGACAAAAAGAAAGAAAAAAAGGGGCACAAAGCAATTCCTCCATTTATGTCCAATTCTTCCACTTCCTGTTGAACTTTGGAATGAGACTGGAGCAAGAGTGGTGGCGGTGGGAATCTAGT
>NW_015507000.1:126975-127895 GCF_001515645.1 Sinocyclocheilus grahami
CCCTCCGTTAGCTCTAACGGCTCCAGACACAACGCATCCTGTGTGAGCGGCTCAGACCGCTTGAGCTGCAAAAAAAAAAACAGAGGTCACTTATTACTTAGAGAGCAGAAGCTCAATGATTAAGAAGAAGGTGGGGAATACTAACTAATGTTGGCTGTTTGGGTTAAAAAATGAACCTTTCAGTATTGGTACGTATTGTTTAACCACGCAGAATCATGATAAATTGCAAATTGTGGAAGCAGGGAAATTAACTTTTCATAATTAGTTAAAAAAATACATTAACAACTAATGACATAACATAATAAAATGAATTTTTTACTATTCATGGTTAAGTTAAAGTAAGGTTAAGTAGTAGTCACTAAGAATACTGCTCCTCGTCTTTTTACTTTAAATGCTTCAACATCATCACTGTGTCGGTAGCAATATGAGATAAAGATCTGAAAATATGTGAAACCAACAATACAGTAATGTTGCACATTCTCAAATGACACCATTATCTTAGATGTGATTGACGAGCTGGGAGCCCTTGACGTAGTGCATCCTTAATGGAGACACCTACGAACCTTTGAAGGAGCTCACACGAGAAGACACTGGTATTTTTTTGTAGCATGTGTGTGAATGGCAGATGTCTGTCAGTCATAGTACGTGATGTATTGCCACACTTCTGCAGTTGCAAAATGCTTCTAAAATATCCCAGTTATGACCCCTACCCTCTCCATGGACCAGTGGAAAGCATTTGAGTGTGTGTGTGTGTGAATATGTGTGTGTGTGCGTGTGTATGCGTGAATTCTGCTGACACCTCAACAAAATTAATAACGTCTCGGTTACGTATGTAAGTCTCGTTCCCTGAAGGAGGTAACGGAGACGTACGGCGAAACTGACCAATGAATTGGGGATCGCTTTGGGAGACCAATCTACTT
>NW_015507000.1:128562-131021 GCF_001515645.1 Sinocyclocheilus grahami
AAGGCTATAGAATCTAGCGAATGTATTAGGTGTTGCCCAGCCTGTAGCTCTACAAATATCTGTCAGCGAGGCGCCTTGAGACAGTGCCCAGGAGTAAGCAACACTTCTAGTTGAGTGTGCTCGCAACCCGAACGGGCAAGGCATGTCTTGGGATTGGTAAACCAAGACAATAGCATCCACTATCCAGTGGGCTAACCTCTGTTTGGAGACAGCCTTTCCCTTCTGCTGGCCTCCGTAACAATCAAAAAGCTGGTCTGAGGTTCTGAAGCTTTGTGTTCTGTCCACGTACAGCCGCAGAGCGCGGACGGGACAGAGAAAAGCTAGGGCTGGGTCTGCCTCCTCCGAGGGCAGTGCTTGCAGGCTCACTACCTGGTCCCTGAAGGGAGTGGTAGGAACCTTGGGCACATATCCAGGCCGGGGTCTAAGGGCAACATGAGAGTTGGCCGGCCCGAATTCTAGGCCCGATTCATCGACCGAAAATGCTTGCAGGTCCCCTACCCTCTTGATGGAAGCCAATGCAGTCAGGAGAGCTGTGTTTTGTGACAGAATTTTCAACTCAGTTGACGGCAAAGTTTCAAAGGGAGGTCTCTGCAGTGCCGTGAGCACCAGAGACAGGTCCCAAGAGGGTACCGAGGTAGGACGAGGAGGGTTCAACCTCATCGCCCCTCTAAGGAACCTGACGACCAGGTCATGCTTACCAAGAGACTTACCATCACCTGCATCGGGATATGCGTCAATTGCGGCAACATACACTTTCTGGGTGGAGGGAGACAGCCTTCGCTCCAACCTCTCTTGCAGGAAGGAAAGCACAACTCTGACCGGACATCTTCAGGGGTCTTCCCGGTGGAAAGTACACCAATCAACGAACAGGTTCCACTTCAAAGCATAGAGGCGCCTTGTAGAGGGGGCTCTAGCGGAAGTGATGATGTCTACCACTGATTGGGGTAGGTCACCTAGAACCTCCGTGTCCCGTCCAGGGACCAGACATGAAGTTTCCAGAGGTCTGGACACGGGTGCCATAGGGTGCCCTGTCTCTGAGAAAGCAGATCCTTCTTCAGAGGAATGGGCCAAGGAGGGGCTGTCGCGAGGAGCATTAGTTCCGAGAACCAAGTCCGGTTGGGCCAGTATGGCGCAACTACCAGGACCTGCTCCTCGTCCTCCCTGACTTTGCACAGTGTCTGTGTGAAAAGGCTCACTGGGGGAAACGCATATTTTCGAAGGCCCTGGGGCCAGCTGTGCGCCAGCACATCTGTACCGAGGGTGCCCTCAGTCAGGTAATAAAACAGCTGCCAATGGGTAGAGTCCGGAGAGGCAAACAGGTCTACCTGTGTGGCTCCGAAGAGGTCCCAAATCAGCTGGACCACCTGCGGATGGAGCCGCCACTCTCCCGGAAGCACAGGCTGTCGTGAGAGCTCGTCGGCTGCACGATTGAGCACACCAGGGATGTGAATGGTCCGAAGCGATCTCAGATGCTTCTGACTCCAGAGGAGGAGATGGCGGGTGAGTTGCGACCTGCGGCAGGAGCGTAGACCATCCTGGCGGTTGATGTATGCAACGGTCACAGTATTGTCCGTATGGACCAGCATGTGCTTGCCATGTAGCAGCCCTTTGAGGCAGCCCAGCGCAAGACGTACTGCTAGCAACTCGAGGCAGTTGATGATGCATGCCCATTGTACGTGGCCCCCCAGCCCGTGGCCGAGGCATCCGTGAACACCGCGGCATGGCTGGACACTGGTTCTAGGGGGACTCCCGCCCATAGAAACTAAGGGTCTGACCACGGGCTGAAGGTTTGGTGACAGTACGGGGTGATAGACACCTGGTGCATGCCGCTCTGCCATGCCCATCTCGGGACTCAGCCATGAAGCCAGTGCTGAAGCGGGCTCATATGAAGCAACCCGAGCTGCGTTACTGCGGCCGCGGATGCCATATGCCCCAGGAGCCTCTGAAAAAGTTTCAGTGGGGCCGCTGTCCTGCCTCTGAACGAATTCAAGCAGTTCAACACTGACTGGACGCGCTCCTCTGTGAGTTGCGCTGTCTGGTTGACCGAGTCCAACTTCATACCGAGAAAAGAGATCCTCTGCACAGGGGAGAGTTTGCTCTTTTCCCAGTTGACCCGAAGTCCCAACAGGCTGAGGTGACAAAGCATGTCCCTGTGTTTGCACAACTGGTCCCGAGACTGTGCCAGTATCAGCCAGCCGTCGAGATATTTGAGAATGTGAACGCCACGTTCTCTGAGTGGAACAATGGCTGCCTCCGCGACCTTCGTAAAGACGTGAGGCGACAGGGACAGCCCAAAGGGTAAGACCTTGTACTGATAAGCCCGATCCTCGAATGCAAACCGTAGGAACGGCCTGTGTCGAGGGAGAATCGAGACATGAAAGTATGCATCCTGAATGCAGATGAGCAGATGAAGGCGCTGCAGCCGACAACTGGGGGGAGGCAGCAGCTGGGCGTCGGGG
>NW_015507000.1:131462-132349 GCF_001515645.1 Sinocyclocheilus grahami
ATATATATATATATATATATATTAATTTTTTGGTTCCTCAAAAAGGAATCCCAATATTTGGAGCTTTCTGGCATTAATAGATTGAAAACCCCTATGTTAGATATAATTTGCTTAATGGCATCTTCACTTGGATGACATGACATTAAAATAATATCAACAGCAACTATTCTAAAAAAGCATGTAATGATATCTAGAGCCACTTAACCTGGCATCAAAGAGGTAAAAGGTCAAGGACTATGACAACACGCCTGCAGCATTCCACATATATCAGCATAAACTCTTCAAATTCCCACGTCTTATGCTGGCTTACAGATTCACATATCTCTTGAGTGTGCAAACTTCTCTTTTGACTGTCACCAAACCCTCAAACTTCAGGAAAACCATAAAGGCTCAAAACTGCAAACCCACATCTCACTGTAATCGACCACCATCAAACCTCAGTTGTTTGATGAAGCTGTTCAGTGGTTTTAAAACATACCATAATAGAATGAGTTGTCCGATCTGTGAACTGTTGTCCAGCGATTGTGTGTGTGTGTGTGGATATGGGTTAACATTCGGGTTCAAGTTGCATGTTAAACAAACAGCACTTTCGAATGCTGAGGTAAGTAAATTAGTGTAAATTTGCACAAGTAACCAAATTTTGAGGGAAAACACATGCAGGAATTTTAATTGGACAAAATGGAGCTGGAATCACGCAGCAGCCAGAGACAAATTAGCTGAAACCGATGGGAAGACTAATGGTTTGCGTAGGCTGCCGCTGCTGCTGTGGAGAGAGAGAGAGAGACAGACAGACAGAGAGAGATACAGTTACAGTCCAGTCAACCAAGCATGAAGGAATGGGTCAGTGTGTATCAGGAAGTTATTTATTCTGTCGAGTTGGGGGGGGG
>NW_015507000.1:135268-136935 GCF_001515645.1 Sinocyclocheilus grahami
GGGGGGGTTGGGGGGGGGGGGCTCTTGATATAAATGTGAGATTAAGGAGTAATTTTACTCAGTTTGATGTTGCAAATCCCACCAGCAGAAGTTCATGTCAAAGTAATTTATCAGTAATTTTTCTTAGAATTTGACTTATCAAATGTTCAGTAGGTATGTGGGTTATGTTTATGTAGCTTGTGTTGGAGGGAGAGAACGCAAAAGAGAGAGAGAAGGATTTGTTTATAAAACAGCAGTGACAAGGGGGAAGCCATCTGACATGTTTAAACTAACCTGCCATGAACCGGTCGCCAAACTCCTTCACAAGTTCTGCAAGTGTGTGTATGTGTGTAAGCATGTGTGTATGCTTGTATATCTGGATTACAGAGGTTAAAACGTGGTTTTTAATGTACATATGCTACCCCTTAAAACAGCGCTTAATGAAAACAGTGGCCTGTCGCCAATCAGATAAACTCAGAAAAAGGCAGTGAGAGAGCGAAAGACGGAGAAAGAGAGAAGGGGGTCGTGGAAGAGGAAGGCAATAGTGAGGGAAGAAGTGAAAATGCAAGGAAAATTGAAGACCGTCTTGGTATGTAATGCACATTAAAAGCTTAGATCTCCCCAAAATGAAAATTTTGTCATTGTTTCTTGTTTCAAACCCGTATGACTTTTGGAAAACACCAAATTTAAGTCATTATTCACTAAAAATATTCCCCTCCAGTGAGCTACTAAGCACTGTGACCAGATCATTGAGTCCGTGAGAACTGAATCAGTCCAATTTGAGATGGAATCATTCAGCTGGTTTTGTGAACTGAATCAATTGATTCATAAAATATTTCAATCAAAAGAATTACTGATTCACTCATGAACTCTCAAAGCTAAGGTGAATGTCAATATTTTCATTAAACAATGACTTAAATTTGTTCTGTTCCTCACCTAAAGTCATATGGACCATTTTAAAAATTATTTAATGATTCTTTTGAATCCTTTTTGAAGTTTGAAAGCTCGATTCCCCATTGATTGCAATTGGAAAAGAGTAGTGACCAGTATAATTCTTACACATTTCTCTCTTTGTGTCAAACATTTGAAAAGAAAAAGAGGGTGATTAAATGACTATTGCGTCTGAAATATATATGAATACAAACATAAACTCTGTTTATTTACAAACAAATAATCTATAATCTGTAATCAGATTGAAAAGCCTTCATGTAAACACCACAATCGATCTGATTTAACTCAATCTGAATTCAATTTTGATCGGATTGTAAGGGGTGGTGTAGACCTGAAATAATGAGATCAATGAAAATAAAAGTATATTAACATTTGAATCCAATTATTTTCTCTATCAGATCTAAAAAGTGCTGTGATGCATATTTGTAAATGCCTTTTTACATCTTTTGAATGTGCGTATGTTTAGTTACATCTTACAAACTGTGGAGGAGACTTAATATTTGCTAAAAATTTGCTAAAAAACCCTCTTTTGACATGTATGTCAGCTTTCTTTTGAAATATCATTAAGGCAAAAAATACTGTTCTGTTATGAAAATCTAGATGGTTCAGCAGGCCATCTATTAATTTAATCTGCTAGTAATAACATTGTTATCTACACGGCACAGCTGATTGGTTTCTTTCGCATCAGCAGTCAGTGAGCTTGCTACTAATCATTTAAATACTTGGCAAGTGTTAGC
>NW_015507001.1:0-3490 GCF_001515645.1 Sinocyclocheilus grahami
AAAGAGAATATATAGTGTGTTGGATTGGTCCAGACGCTACAATTCCTAACTTGATTTTTTGTTGTTAGACCCCTAGAGTCAAGCTATGCATTCACCTTCACTTCATCTTTGTTTCCAAATGCAATGACTTCAGTTTTCTCCTTGTTTAACTGAAGAATGTTCTGGCACATCCAACTGTTAATTTCATCAATGCATTGGCAGAGGGAGTCAATGGGGCTGTAGTCATTTGGAGATAAGGCTAGGTAAATCTGGGTATCATCAGCATAGCTGTGATAGGCAATTTGGTTCTTTCTCATTATTTGACGTAGTGGGAGCATATACAGGCTAAACAAGAGCAGTGCAAGAATTGAGCCTTGTGGGACTCAGCATGTCATAGACGTCCACTTAGACTTATGCTCTCCTATACTCACATAATAACCTCTCCCTTCTAAGTATGACCTGAACCATTTGATTACCATCCCAGAAAGCCCGACCCCGTTTTGGAAGATTTGTCAGTCTCTCAACAGTAGCAAAAAGTGTGCGAGTGTTGTTTAAGTTACTGTTTATAAGGTTTGAGAAGAAGGTCTATCTAGCTATGGCTAGTTCCACATTGAAAGCATGAAGGCTGTCTTTATAGATGCTATAGTGATTCTTCCACCACATCCGCTCAGATTTTCTGCATTGTCTTTTCGTACTCTCTACTGCTGTTGATTTTCTCCAAGGTGATTTTTGTCTGCCAGTCTTCTTATTGACTTTTACAGGAGCAATATCATCAATAACATTCTTAACTTTTGAGTTAATGGAATCAAGGAGAAGATCAACAGAGTCTGCAGAAATGCTTGGTGTTAAAGATATAGCCTCCATAAATAGCACACTAGTGTTTTCGGTAATGCATCTCTTTCTGACAGAGACAGATCTACAGTAGATTTAGTGGTAACAGAGATCAATATATCAAAGAAAATACAGAAGTGATCAGATGGTGCTACATCCTTGATTACAATGGATGAAATGTTTAGACGTCAACTGATGATTAAATCTAGATCTAGGTCTATAGTGTCCACGATTGTGTGTGGGTTCATGCACATGCTGAATAAGGTCAAAAGTGTTAAAAATAGTTATTTCTTTTGAAGTTGTGATTTCTGCATTATCTATGTGAATATTAAAATCCCCTGCAATGGCAAAACAGTCAAACTCTGAGGAAATCATTGATAACAGTTCTGTGACCTCTTCAACAAAGGCTGGAGAGTATTTTGGAGGCCTGTAAATAATGATAAACAAAATGTGTGGAGCACCTTTCAGCACAATCCCTAGATATTCAAAAGACAAGTACTGACCAAATGACACTTGCTTGCATTGATAGACATCTTTAAATAGAGCAGCTACACCTCCACCTCTCCTAACAGTCCTGCGGACACTCATGAAAGTGAAGTTAGGAGGGGCTGTTTCATTGAGAACTGTTGCACTGCAGCTGTCAGTAAAATCCAGGTTGTTTGTGGTTAAGTCATTGATCAGAAATGATTTATTTTTTAGTGGGCGAATGTTTAAAAATGCTAACTTGATGGCATTACTTTGTGTCTCAACAATTTTAGTTTGATGCATAATAGGCCACAGATTAGATGGGTCAGCCGTACGGCTTGAGAAGGCCTTAGACTTTCTATCACGTGATAAAACCGAAATGGAGAAAGCTAAAGGCACACTGGGTTCCCGCTTGTTATGTAAACATTTGTGAATGTTGCTGCTATCATAGCGGGGACCCGACACATATCACTGAGAGCTGTTATCAGTTGTTTTTGGTTCACCTACAGCAGATGGAGGGTTTGGGCCCTGGCATTGTGGCAGCGGCCGGAGACCTCTCACAGGAGGAGGACGACGAGCTGGGCCCACAGGCTTTGGTGGTTGGTGGCACCGGAAGCATTAGCTAGTGACAAAAGAAACCAAATCACTGTGACAATTAATTCAAAACCGTGAAAAAAGGAGACAGGACAACAGAAATTGAACTTAAACATTGCATTTCCCAGTAGGTGCCTCCTGGCATGGTAAACTAAAACCGTAGTGAAGGGAGGGGGATGCACTCTTTACAGTGGAGGGAAGAAGGGTAAGACTCTTGGTCATAAAAGTCCATGGAGGGGCCAGCAGTCGATGAGATAACCATGGAGCAGCTGGTGGAATAGCCCATGACAGAGCTGATGGAGGAAGGAGCCAGAGTGGAGGCTCAACAGTTTATCCAGGTGAAACCAAGGAATCGACTGACCAAAGTGGAGACCCAGGCAGAGCCAAAGACCGGGAAGATCAAGGCAGGTCCAGAACGACAAGAGAGCCCAGTTGAACCTGTAGGATGATGGACCTCAGTGGAGCCGATGGGCAAACAGACTACGGTGGAGCCAAGGAATCAATGCATCTAGGCCAAGCTGAGGACCAGGTGAAACCAATGGAAGGGAGAAGCCCGCAAACTGGATAGAACCAGCGAGGATAACGGGGCTTTGGATAACTTCCCATGATCGGGACACAGGAGGGGGTAGAATGGGTGAGTGGTCCATTCTAAGGTGTGTAAGTCCTTGACTGCTAGCTCTGTAACCACCAGATTTGGGAACTCGGGGACCAGAAGACTGAGGCGAAGGAGTTCTGGAAGTTCGGTAGTGGACTTTAGAGTTTCTGGGGAGGCTAGATTGATGAAAGCAGGGTCCTTCTCCACTTCACCAATGCTCTGGAAGGTAACAATCTATATTTAGAATCTGGGATACAAGAAGTACATATTTCTTGATACGAAAACTTGGGAAATGAGCAGCTGTGCCTACCTACTTCTAACTCGGATAAACTGTAGTAAAAGGTTTTGTTGCCTTTGCTCATGACCACTCTTCAAGCCCCAGTTAGCCCACTTTAGACCAAAGTATTCGGCAAGCTGAAAATCCTTGGCTGTTGGCCCCAAGAAAGCCCCAAGTAGGCACGATCAAGCCCCGGTAGTGATAGTGAAATCTCAACTGACCCTGGCACGCACTAGCACGCTGGCCTTTTGCCCGACAGTGGAAACATGGCTATTGGCATAATATACTGAACTCTGATGATAATGTTTCTCAGGGACAGCATATACTAGGAAAAAAGCAGAGGACCTAATACTGAGCCCTGTGGCACTCCATAATTGTGTTGGATAATACATCTATTTGTTTACACAATGTATCGGCAGTCAGATAGATTTGACCTAAGCCGTGCTAATGCTTATCAAGAAATAATACAAACCCGATTCCAAAAAAGTTGGGACACTGTACAAATTGTGAGTAAAAAAGGAATGGAATAATTTACAAATCTCATAAACTTATAATTTATTCACAATAGAATATAGATAACATATATCAAATGTTGAAAGACTCATGATTAGATGCCAAAAGAAGGTCTTGTATCACTTTTGAAGGGAGATAAAGAAAATCCCTTGTGTTTTTTATTTATATATATATATATATATATATATATATATATATATATATAATATATACACACACAAAATATCTCACAAAAG
>NW_015507001.1:6098-7811 GCF_001515645.1 Sinocyclocheilus grahami
TTTAGGTCTGGAGACATGCTTGGCCAATCCATCACCTTTACTCTCAGCTTCTTTAGCAAGGCAGTGGTCGTCTTGGAGGTGTGTTTGGGGTCGTTATCATGTTGGAATACTGCCCTGCGGCCCAGTCTCCGAAGGGAGGGGATCATGCTCTGCTTCAGTATGTCACAGTACATGTTGGCATTCATGGTTCCCTCAATGAACTGTAGCTCCCCAGTGCCGGCAACTCATGCAGCCCCAGACCATGACACTCCCACCACCATGCTTGACTGTAGGCAAGACACACTTGTCTTTGTACTCCTCAGCTGGTTACCGCCACACACGCTTGACACCATCTGAACCAAATAAGTTTATCTTGGTCTCATCAGACCACAGGACATGGTTCCAGTAATCCATGGTTCCATCATCTTTAGAAGAGGCTTCCTTCTGGGATGACAGCCATGCAGACCAATTTGATGCAGTGTATGGTTTGTGCACTGACAGGCTGACCCCCCACCCCTTCAAGCTCTGCAGCACTCTGTTAGAGTATCATTGTTGAAGAAATGTGAATGTATGCAGTTTGGCCTATGAACTCCTCGCTAGTGTTGTAGGCTGAAGCTGACTTTTCTTCATTAAGTTTTTCTTCAATTAATTGCATCTTTGACTCCTGGTCTTAGTTTAACATATCTGATCCTTGGGTCTTAAGCCTGTGTTATACTTTTCACATGAGCAATCCAGACGTGTACGCGGACTACTTCTATTCATACTTCCAAAGCATACGCTGATGGTCCGCTCCACGGACGTGTTCCATACATGCGTAGTAGATCGGCTTGAACAATAAAAAAACATGTGAACAAAGAATTGGCCAGAGTTATTGTACATCTGGCTGTCTTTATATTGTTTTATCGACAGATTGTACAGGTTCAAGAAGCAACGGGCTTCTTCACACAGCATGCGCAGTAGCCTACTGCGGACAAGTATGCGTGGTCACAAAAAATGGGAGGCACGCGGATGTCCGTGCGGAGCCTCCGCGCACACTCTCCGATGATGTTTTTACGTCACGCATACCATAGCGGACTCGCGGACGCGGAAAGTATAACACAGGCTTTACCTGTACATCTCCTTCACGTCAATAATGTTGGTGTTTAAATCCTGACTGAAACTGTTCACAAGTACCATTGCAAAGTGAAGGGGACTCTTTTATTTTCTAATATTTTTGAGCTGAATGGCAGATTCAGGATTGGTCTATAGTAATCGGGGTTTGTTGCGTAATGTTACTTTTGATGTTTTAATACTTTTATCTTGGTTTTGCTCTCTGTTACTTTGAGCCATTAAACTCCCATTAACTTCTATTTGTCTTTTTTTCACATTAGACCTGATGGCAATAAAAGAAGAGAATCAAGAACTGAAAGAAATCGAAGAAAAAGATCAATATGAGAGACATGATTTCTTGGCTGTAAAAAAATCCACACCGACTGAAACAAATTCAGTTCAGAAGACCAAACCTCCCAGTTACTTAACCTGCCATGAATGTGGAAAATGTTTCACACTAAAAGGAAACCTTAAAAAACACATGAAAATTCACACCGGAGAGAAGCCGTTCACATGCCAACACTGCGGATTACATTTCAGAGATCATTACAGATAAATTATTAAATGCTAAAACTGAATAAATTTAAATGAACAAATTTTGCGCTGCATTTGCAACCATGTGAAAACAGGGGGTGCTGCAGCCCC
>NW_015507001.1:8016-9809 GCF_001515645.1 Sinocyclocheilus grahami
GAAGCCGTTCACATGCCAACACTGTGGAAAGAGTTTCGATACGAATGGAATACTTAATCAACACATAACCATTCATTCAGGGAAGCCATTCACATGTGATCAGTGTGGAAGGAGTTACAAATATGAAGAAAGCCTCAAGTCCCCCATGAGAGTTCACACTGGAGAGAAGTCGTTCGCACGTGATCTGTCTGGACATGGTTACAAATACATTGAAACCCTTAATTCCCACACGAGTAAACATTCAAGAGAGAGCGGTTTTATGTGTCATCAGTGTGGAGAGAGTTTCAACTGTAAAGTAAGCCTCTACACTTATGTGAGACTTCATACTACAGAGAAGGCTTTCACCTGCAAACTGTGTGGGGATAGCTTCTCACAAAAAGGAAATCTTAAGTTACACATGAGAGTTCACACTGGAGAGAAGCGATTAGGGTGTAATGAGTCTCAGACATAACCCTTGAGTCACACGTGAACAGTCCTTACAACTGTAAACTGTGTAGGATCCATAGAAACGTGTTATTCACTACTATAAAGTGACATGACTGGGGATGTTTTGTTTTTAAATGGCACCAGAAAATAGGCATCTCTGTGAAATAAAGGTTATTTTCACACTTAAAGGAGATATATTATGCCCCTTTTTACAATATGTAATATAAGTCTCTGGTGTCCCCAGAATGTGTTGGTGAAGTTTCAGCTCAAAATACTCCACAGATCATTTATTATATCATTATGAAAATGCCTATTTTCAGGGGAAGCAGAAACACGCTGTTTTTCGTGCCTGTCTCTTTAAATGCAAATGAGCTGCTGCTCCCCGCCCCATTTTCCAGTAGTGATGGGAAGTTCGGATCATTTTACCGACTCGGACGTTTGAGTCTCGTTCAGCAAAATGAAGGAATCTTTTTTCCGAGTCATTTCGTTCATTTTAGCAAAATACAATTAAAATGTTACTTGTTACTTCCCTAACACGTCTACTAACGCAAACGTTGATCACACTACAAACAATACAAAACTGCAATAAGAAACAGAAAAGATTAATTAATTGTTTACCTGGGTCTTCAGTCTATGATTAGCTCACCTCACCTCTTATCTGACAAGTCTTCGGGATTTCCGAGTCGTTCCTTCATCACGTGACAGCCCCATAAACTTAACCAATGCAGTCTGAGCCGGAAAGAGAATTGATTAGTTCATCTCTCGAGTCTTTGGGTTTTTCGAGTAGATCGTTCATCACGTGACAGCCCCATATGCTTTAACCTATGCAGACTGAGCCGGAAAGAGAATTGATTAGTTCTTTTTTTAATTTTTTTTATTGAAGATATACAGTGGGGCAAAAAAGTATTTAGTCAGCCACCAATTGTGCAAGTTCTCCCACTTAAAAAGATGAGAGAGGCCTGTAATTTTCATCATAGGTATACCTCAACTATGAGAGACAAAATGAGAAAAAAAAATCCAGAAAATCACATTGTAGGATTTTTAAAGAATTTATTTGCAACTTATGGTGGAAAATAAGTATTTGGTCAAAAACATTCGTTCAAAATGAACGAATCGTTCAAGAACGACCCAACACTATTTTCCAGAATAAAGCTGCGCCGGTACAGTGCGGACCTGCTAAAAACATCTGTTTTGGTTCTGATTATCATGTTTATCGCGCTGAAATCATGCACTTTAAACCATATGAGTTTAAACTTCAGATATAAGGTTTTCTGAGCGCACACATCTGAAGCACACGCACAGAAAGCGGCTGTCACAGCATGCGAGCACTAAACTAAGCTCTCATTCACACACAAGTTTACCTTAAA
>NW_015507001.1:10226-10976 GCF_001515645.1 Sinocyclocheilus grahami
TGTTTCCTCGATGCACCGGGACCTGATTATAGCACTTAAAACCTGGAAAAGTCAGATTTTCGTGATATGTCACCTTTAAGCCTTTAAGTTTGCAAATCTGACTGTCCACCTTTATAACCATGTGCATTCTTTGTCTCTTTATAATTTTGAATTTTTGACTTGTACATATGAACTCCTGTGGCTGCATCTGACCATCTGCTTTGCTATAGCTTAGTTGTTCTCAAAGTTTTTTTTTTGTCCCATGGTACACCTTTGTGATTATGAAATTCATCTTTGAAACTTTGCAGGTTTTTACATTCACACACAGCTTTATTACACCCTGAAATCTAATATCTGAACAATTATAAACTTTATTGACTTCTGTCTTGCTGAGACAAATGTTGCAATGTAAATGAAAGCTGATAAATAACAGGATGAGTAAAATAATAAATGTTAAACTGCTTTATTTGATTAATCTTTAGTGACACAATTTAGGTTCAGCCCGACAGAGCTGAGCTCCTCTCTGAGTATACAAATGGGTATCTTCCTGGATCCCAGCTAGTTGTCCTTCAGTATCACAGTGTCAGCAGACGCTGGCACTAATTCTCAGATTAAATAAACAATTGTGACCAGTGCTGGCAAAATGAGTCACAATGAGCACATTTTCAAAAAGGAGTTATTTTTATGTTCACATTTATGACCGAGTTTGGACAACCCTGAACTGTAGCGTTGTATTGCATCCTTCATATCTCTGATGAGTCTTGAGTTTTA
>NW_015507001.1:12252-15124 GCF_001515645.1 Sinocyclocheilus grahami
CATCTGTTTTGGTTCTGATTATCATGTTTATCGCGCTGAAATCATGCACTTTAAACCATATGAGTTTAAACTTCAGATATAAGGTTTTCTGAGCGCACACATCTGAAGCACACGCACAGAAAGCGGCTGTCACAGCATGCGAGCACTAAACTAAGCTCTCATTCACACACAAGTTTACCTTAAAAACACACACGAGTTACAAAAACAGTGGGTTATGTCTGTGAAGGTAAACAGCTGGGAAATAAATCACATGTTTATTTTAGATCTGTGTGGCAGCAGCAATATACAGTAAATAAATCAATAAATGCACTGCTCTGTCGTCTCCTCTGAGGCTGGGACTCTAAACAGTGTTCTCTGCTCGTCTGTGCAGCCAAACACAGAACAGTTAGCATGTTCTGCTCAAACTTTCTCCATGGCATTAGAACTAGTACACCGTTGTCGCTTGCAAAAACACGGCGGTAAACTTACAGATTAAGGGGCGGTAATATTATAATGAGATCCCGTTGCCACGTCACCAAGGGAGAGAAATCAGACGCACTCGTTTTGCAGAAAAAGGCTTCCCAAAACAAAAGTTACTGGGCTAATCTTTTTCATGTTTCCTCGGTTGGTAGATGCACCGGGACCTGATTATAGCACTTAAAACCTGGAAAAGTCAGATTTTCGTGATATGTCACCTTTAAGTTGAATGTGTTGCAAATCTGACTGTCCACCTTTATAACCATGTGCATTCTTTGTCTCTTTATAATTTTGAATTTTTGACTTGTACATATGAACTCCTGTGGCTGCATCTGACCATCTGCTTTGCTATAGCTTAGTTGTTCTCAAAGTTTTTTTTTTGTCCCATGGTACACCTTTGTGATTATGAAATTCATCTTTGAAACTTTGCAGGTTTTTACATTCACACACAGCTTTATTACACCCTGAAATCTAATATCTGAACAATTATAAACTTTATTGACTTCTGTCTTGCTGAGACAAATGTTGCAATGTAAATGAAAGCTGATAAATAACAGGATGAGTAAAATAATAAATGTTAAACTGCATTATTTGATTCATCTTTAGTTTAGTGAATGCACACAAATGTAGTCACAATATAAGTTCAGCCCAACAGAGATGAGCACCTCTCTGAATATACAAATGTGTATCTTCCTGGATCCCAGCTACAGTATCACAGTGTCAGCAGACGCTGGCGCTAATTCTCAGATTAAATAAACAATTGTGACCTGTGCTGGCAAAATGAGTCACAATTAGTTATTTTTATGTTCACATTTATGACCGAGTTTAGACACCCCTGACCTGTAGCATAGTATTACATCCTTCATATCTCTGATGAGTCTTGAGTTTTAGCAGATTTATAAAAGGCAGGTATGTTACTCAATGTTACTCAGAAGACAGGATACAGGTTTAACTCATTCGAAATACTTCTGCTTAATGTTACACTGTCAGATATGCAAAAGAAATCTATCGTATCTCTTGCTCTGGCTACTGTGTATAGACCACCAGGGCCGTATACAGATTTCCTAAAAGAATTTGCAGATTTCCTCTCAGACCTATTGGTTACTGTTGATAAAGCGCTAATTGTCGGAGATTTTAATATTCACGTTGATAATACAAATGATGCATTAGGACTTGCGTTTACTGACCTAATAAACTCTTTTGGAGTAAAGCAAAATGTCACCGGGCCCACTCATCGTTTTAATCATACGCTAGATTTAATTATATCACATGGAATTGATCTTACTGATATAGATATCGTACCTCAAAGCGATGATGTTACTGACCATTTCCTTGTATCGTGCATGCTGCGTATTACTAATATCAACTATATGGCAAAAAAACAGCATTTCAGGCGGTCGCGCACCGGACAAGAAGCGCAGTGTCGTGTCACGTCTTTAAAATTCAAATACTTTATTTTCTATGAGTGTAGGCACACCGGCAGCGCCCAGCTACGTCGTGTTGTACTTGTAAGAATTGTTCTAGACCAGCGGTTCTCAATTCCAGTCCTCGCATACCCCCGCTCTGCATGTTTTGCACGTCTCTCTTTGTTTAACACACCTGATTCAGATCATCTCGTTAGAAGTGAGCTCCGTGCATGAACTGTGTTCCGATTGACATGCTCCCTACACAGTGTCCATTGCTCCCTACTCCCCGAGCAGGGGAAATCCGTTGAAGTTTACTTCACTTTGGAATATTCATTTACAGATTTGCGCTGCGCCGCTGCCTGCAGCATCTTCACACAAAAAACGAAAATTACTAGAGAAGCGTGAAGTAAGACATAATATTCCTCTGTAAATAAATACAATTTAAATTCACGTCTCGCACACTTAAATGCCCGTTGGATTGAGAACCGCTGTTCTAGACATGCAAAAAATTTGAAGCTACATCACAGCAGCTCTTCTTCTTGGTTTTCTCTGATGCACTAACTCTGCAGCAGCACTTCTTCTTCATCGTCTCGTCTGATGCGCTCACTCAACCAAGCGTTCTAACCACAACCTCGCCCCTCCCCACCCCCCCAACCATTCCAATTTCTGTAGGCGGGAATTCTTTGTAATGAAATTCTATTGAGCCACTTTGTGATATCGCAAAGCCCGGAAACCAAACGCTGTAGTCCAAACGAGCTGTTCATTGTAGTTCTTGAAAAGGGATTTAAAAAAAAATTAATATCTCCCTTTGGAGTGGACTTTGAGATTTGTAACTTTCTAGAACTTTTTAATGCCCAAACATACACACTACACACTGACTAAAATTAAAAAAGTGAAAAAGCATAATAGGACCACATTGTTGTCTTTAGGTCACATCCCAAAACCATTCAAGCTGGCGGTTATTAAGCCTCTTATTAAGAAACCACAACTAGATCCTAGTGAACTGGCAA
>NW_015507001.1:15727-16107 GCF_001515645.1 Sinocyclocheilus grahami
TCCCTACACAGTGTCCATTGCTCCCTACTCCCCGAGCAGGGGAAATCCGTTGAAGTTTACTTCACTTTGGAATATTCATTTACAGATTTGCGCTGCGCCGCTGCCTGCAGCATCTTCACACAAAAAACGAAAATTACTAGAGAAGCGTGAAGTAAGACATAATATTCCTCTGTAAATAAATACAATTTAAATTCACGTCTCGCACACTTAAATGCCCTTTGTATGGAACATATGCGCTCCCTTCGAACTGGAATCATGGAGGAATATCCGGTAATGTCCACTTCGCAGGGCACTTACAGTCAAATATAACAAACGTATGAAGCAATAAGAGAAACATACAAAATGTGCTGAGCAGGGGTACGCGAGGACTGGGATTGAGA
>NW_015507001.1:16195-17371 GCF_001515645.1 Sinocyclocheilus grahami
TCTTCATCGTCTCGTCTGATGCGCTCACTCAACCAAGCGTTCTAACCACAACCTCGCCCCTCCCCACCCCGCCAACCATTCCAATTTCTGTAGGCGGGAATTCTTTGTAATGAAATTCTATTGAGCCACTTTGTGATATCGCAAAGCCCGGAAACCAAACGCTGTAGTCCAAACGAGCTGTTCATTGTAGTTCTTGAAAAGGGATTTAAAAAAAAAGAAATATCTCCCTTTGGAGTGGACTTTGAGATTTGTAACTTTCTAGATAATTTTTATGCCCAAACATACACACTACACACTGACTAAAATTCGCTGCAAAACTCGGCGGACATGCTGTTCGTGTACCTGAAGAGAAGGCGAAAAGATAAGAATGTCGTCCAAATACACAAACACAAAGACATTAAGCATATCTCTCAAGACGTCATTAACTAAGGCCTGAAAAACCGCGGGGGCGTTGACCAGCCCGAACGGTAAAACCCGATACTCAAAGTGGCCAATAGGGGTGTTAAACACCGTTTTCCACTCGTCTCCCTCCTTAATACGTACCAAGTAATCCTTAACCCCGCACCGGCAGGCGAGGAGGACGGAACGATAGTTCCCGCGGCGAGAGACTCTGTGAGGTATTTCTCCAGAGCCTCTCGCTCGGGCGCCGAGAGCGAGTATAAACGACCGCGGGGTGGCATGGTGCCCGGAAGGAGCTCTATGCTGCAGTCATAGGGGCGATGAGGTGGCAAGGAAGTAGCCCGGGAACAGCTGAAGACCACCCGCAGATCATGGTACTCCCCCGGAAATCCCGACAATTCACCAGGCTCCTCCTGAAACACAGACACAGAGGAAACAGTAGGGACAACAGACACCAAACAGTTGACATGACACGATAAATTTCATGAGTGAATAGAACCCTTAACCCATTGTGCTGAGTAAGCCATGGATGCCCAAGAACGATGGGGGTCAACGGGGACTGGAAAACAAAGAAAGAAATAGTCTCTCTGTGATTTCCTGAGACGGTAAGGCTCACCGGGCTGGTGATACGGTGAACAGAAGAAAGTACCCTCCCATCTAGGGCAACAACGGTGGTAGTGTCCTTCAAATCCAGCAGAGGGATCCCCTGTTCGCTAGCCCATCTCTCATCAATAAAATTGCCCTCTGCCCCCGAATCAATGAGTGCTGGGCCCGCAA
>NW_015507001.1:18738-19754 GCF_001515645.1 Sinocyclocheilus grahami
GCAGTAGAGACAGAGGCGGTTCAGAATCCGCCGTTGTCGCTCCTCCACAGAAATGCGAACCCCCCCCAGCTGCATAGGCTCAGGATCAGATCTGAGAGGAGAATATTCCACAGCTGGTGTAAGAGTCTCTGGTGGTCTTGAACTAGAAGCTTGAACCCGCCTCCGCTGCTCGAAACACCTGTCCAAACGAATGCCCAGCTCAATAAGCTCATCCAGCTGTGTCGGCAGTCCACGCACATTAATCTCCTCCTTAAGATCCATATTCAGTCCCTCCAGAAAGCGAGCGACCAAAGCAGGTTCATTCCACTCGCATGTGGTCGCCAGCGTCCGGAACTCAATAGCGAAATCAGCGACAGACCTTCTGCCCTGATGAAGCACAGCGAGAAGGCACGCAGCTTCGCGACCGAAAACGGATCGGTCGAATATCTTGATCATCTCCTCCTTGAAGAGCTCGAAACGACCACAGCAAGGAGTCTGTGCCTCCCAAGCGGAGGTTCCCCATTCGCAAGCTCGCCCCGTGAGCAGCGAAAGTACAAAGGCGATTCGGGTGGAATCTCCCGCATAAGTCTGAGGCTGGAGAGAAAAGACAATCTCAATTGAGTCAGAAAAGCTCTGCATTCAGTGGGCTCACCGGCATAGCAGGGGGGGTTGTTAACACGCAGCTCAGAAGGTGGATGTCGGCCGTAATATGTTGTGGGTTCTCGGTAGAGCTGTAGAAGACGAGAAGATAACTCCGTCACCTGTGCGGTCAAACTCTCCACTGCGTGACGGGCGGCGGACAACTCCTCCTCATGTCTGCCGAGCATGACTGCAGCAGCACACATGCTGATTGTGATGACAAACAGGTGGAGATGAGAGCTAGAATGAGCATGGGTGTGCCTGAGTGTGTGTGTGTGCATGATAGCGTATGTATGTGTGTGTGAGAGAGAAACAGACGCAAACCCAGCTCATGACAGCATCATATAATAATCGCTGTTAATAGTGTTCATCGTCTGTTTGATTACGTCTTTAATTGA
>NW_015507001.1:19857-38056 GCF_001515645.1 Sinocyclocheilus grahami
TGACAGTCACCACTGATAAGCTACCACTAAATATTGTAGAAACTTAATTTGCTGTAAAGCTGCTTTGCAACTATTTGTATCGTGAAAAGCGCTATACAAATAAACTTGAATTGAATTGAATATCCCATCACCATGTGATGACATCACTCAACCACCTCAGCTGACTGCTGAA
Organism: Sinocyclocheilus grahami; assembly: GCF_001515645.1. Lineage (NCBI taxonomy): Eukaryota > Metazoa > Chordata > Actinopteri > Cypriniformes > Cyprinidae > Sinocyclocheilus > Sinocyclocheilus grahami. The sequence continues at coordinate 20,030 of NW_015507001.1, forward strand.
CCACCAGAACCAGCCAACATCCCGCACCACACCTCCAACCAGGACCGCAAAGTACCAGAAAGCGTGGTGTAGCATTTGGACCAATCAGACACACAACTTTTTGTTATATTTAACAAATAATATCGAACTCCCCATCACCTAACCAAATGGCCAATTACGAGGGTCTATGGACCCTTCCCCCGAAATGCACCTAACACCTCAGAAAAGCAGAACAGGCCTCTGGTTCCATGGTAACCAATGCTGATATCACTGGTTTTATGGCCTAAAAGGAATGCAGGGGATAAACTCGAGCCACACAAGACCAGCTCTGACTGCTTGCCAGTCACCACACAAGCGCCAGTGCCAAGACTCCTGGGGAACCTAATCGAAAGGGGGGTGGCTAAAAAAACTCTACCTGGCCATCAACTTTTTGACAGATTTCAAAGTGAAGCCAAGAGACAGAATCAAACTCTTAAATATCAGAGGTGTGTGCTGAATGTGCAATCCTACAGTCAAAATGAGGTCCAACTTGAACAGGTAGCTCCAATTCACCTGACCATTGGCCCTATGAGCTTAGTGCACCCTGTGTACATTTCTCCATTTGACACATATCCTCTCCTCATTGGCAAAGACCTGCTAGACCGCTTTGAGCCATTGTTAGATTTTAAATAACTGAAAATCTGGGCTCAAGTGCGAGAACCTCGGCCTCCTCAGTCACCAAGATCACCCCAGACAGACTGCCAGGTCACAAAGGTCACGGAAAATCTCACCGCCAGCCGCAGGAACGTCTCGGCCCAAGAGCGAGGTTCAAGGTCACTGCTCTGTACTCTCAAGCTAGCCAAAGACTGACTCATATGGACCCCAGGTTAAGGGGGGCTTACAGCTGAATGATGTCACAACATCTGACCCCATACTAGCACTGTGGGCAGACAATTCAGCCATCAGCCTCTCACTGTTCAATGCTCTCATACAACACACAATGAACATTCATTTTGCTAACAAGTGCATACGATTCCCTTTATAACCCTGCCCATCAACCATGGTGATTGCCAAGGGCATCTGTGCCCTGAACTTGAGGTGGAATGACAGGTGTCTAACCCAGTGATTCTCAAACTTTTTATAGCAGTGTACCCCCTGTGGCATTTAACATTCTTCCACTTAGACTGCAGTTACACCTTTTCTATTAAACGACAATATTTGCCCCTTTAAGTTTTTTTTTTACTTTTATAGAGGCAAAGATTTTCTACCTGTATTAATTGTATCTTATGTCATGTTTCATGTCATATTATTAACATTCCATTAAGTGTATTATTAATATAATAAATAAAGTAATAAATGATGGCAAATCGAAGTAATAGCCTACTTTAGACTTAAAAATAAAACCGCCAATAGGTGGCGGCAAGTCACTGTCTTAGTGAGCCAGGTGTCATGTCATTCATTCATTCATTCAGTAACGAAGCAAAATGCTGTAGTTATGAATGGGTTATTAATCACTGACTCCGAATCGTTCAAAGCCGCAGATTCGTTCACTAACGAAACACTGGTGTATGTTGCTTGGAGATGCACACCAGATTTTGGACTATACCAGTGCATCCAGATGACCAACACAAGCTGGCTTTCACCTTTTGCAATCAGCAGTACACCTTCACCAGGTGCCCATTCGGCTATGCCAACTCACCAGCCGAATTTAACATCTTCAAAGCATGCCAGGGTAAGAGGGAACTTAATCTATGTCGATGACCTTCTGATGAAACACACGATGGTGGCTGATCACCTGAAAGAAATTGACCATGTACTGCACCAATTGACCACTGCCAGTGCCAAGATTGCCCTCCACAAAGGACAATGGTGTAAAACCAAGGTCAACTACGTGGGCCTGCTCATTGAGCCACAAACCAGCTGCATCCATGCCATTCAGAACATTAAGCCACCTGCCAGTGTCTCAGAACTTTGAAGTTTTCTAGGCGTGTGCAACTATTCACGGCAGTTCATTGAGAACTATTCAGACATTGCACGCCCTCTCACTGCCCTTCTGAAAAAGGACTGCCCCTTCATCTGGACAGATGATCAGCAAAATGCCATGAATGAGCTGAAACGACATCTGTGCATTGCTCCATGTCTGGCTTACCCAGATCCACAGAAGGAGTTCTATTTGGACGCTGGATTCTCCAGCTACTGCCTCAGTGCTGGTCTATACCAACGGCATGACCAGGACAAAAGGGTGGTCGTATATGCCAGCAAGACTCTTCTTCCCACAGAGTGCAAATACTCAGACTGTGAGAAAGCCCTGCTCTGTACTGTATGGGCCATCCAGAGATTCTCCAACTACATCGGAGCACAGAAAGTAAGCATCGAGGCACATTACTTAACAGCCAGCACATCCGCGACGGTGTGGTCACATATGCACATAATTGCCCTCCAGGGGCGCAACGTAGAAGCACGATATGCTCAAAGTCGGCTCTGGGTAACGGCCTGGCAGCCAGCCAAAGCTGCTTCGATGACACACCGACTGAGATCGTAGAAGCAGAAAGGCCCCAACTACTTCAAGCAGGGGCCACAATCATCACAATATGCTGAGATAGCGGCTATTCTCATAACCCTGCAGATAGCATCGACCCATAACATCAGAGAACTGCTCATCTGCACAGACTCCAACTATGCCAGACTTGGCTTCACATGCCATCTTCCAGGCTGGAAGCAAAATGGTTTCAAGACAGCGAACAACAAACCAGTTAAACACCAAAACCTGTTCCTGGTATGCGACGACATCACAAGTGAACATGATATGATCGTTTACTGGAAAAAAGTGAAAGGACACTCGGAAGCAACCTGGTCCAGACAAGGACCTCAACGACCAAACGGATGCCCTAGCCAAAGCAGGTGCACTACACGGCGAGTTATGGTCTCCACCAACCAACCCACCCACCCTTAACGTGGCAGCCATAGCCCGCAGCAAACACACTCAACCCACCAAAATGCCCACCTCACAGCCACTTACACTGGCTCCTCAAACTCCACTAATGACATTGCTGACATGCAAGCCTCTGACTCCTCCATCAAAACTATTATTCACCACCTCTCTGACCCCTCCAGCCACCCTATCACACCAGATGAACTTGCTGCTGCCCCAAGCCTCAAACGGCTATACCACGTAACACACATGCTGCGCGTGATAGACAACATTCTGTTTTATGCCCCTGATGACCTCACTGCACCAAGGCCTTGCTATAGTCCTCCAACAAAGACTGTCTTGAACAGACAAGAACTTCCCTCACCGATCCACTGCCTTTCACCTTCAGCTAAACAGAGGACAACCGCAACATGATATCACATCACCGGGTCCAGCATCAGGCATTGTAATGAGGGACTAACCTGGACTCCTTATCACCAACTGCAGGACTCCAACTCAGTGTCCTGCTAAACCAAACTGTGAACTCCGTGAAACAGTTATTCTCTGTTATACAGAATGATGTTGCCCAAACTCAGCTGGTCACCACACTGATGTCTGATATGCTCCGTGAGGTGAGCTCCTCCATTGACAGCCTAGCCAAGGGTAGAATTCCCCCATATCTGGTGCCCCTGAGCCTAGTACAAACTGTGTTGTCCTCTGATACTACCCATCCACCTGACTCTCTCCAAGCCCACCTTGCCTACTCCTTGGGAGGATCCATCCTGCTACATGTCGACCCCGAGCAGAGCGAGATGGCGTTTCTTCTGAATCTACCCATCATTAAATCTGACAACATTTACAAACTCAAAGACATTGTCAATGTTGGAGTTTGGCAAGGAAACACTCACATCAGGATACACACCCCAGATATGGTAGCCTACCACGACAGTAACCCACAGTTATACCTGGCCCCAAACCTGCGCATGTGTACCCTGACCAAAGACATTCATTATCTCTGCACCAGCAAGCCCTTCCTCCGAGACAACACTGAAGGAATCTGCGGATTACAACCCATGCAAAGAGAGACACTCTGCCCTGCTGAGGCCAAGCCTCGCGCACAAGCAAGAAGAGACTGTGGGAAATCAGTGGCTCGTCAACACGCCCATCCGTGCCGCTATACTGACCTATGACCAGCATTACAGGTGAACTTCGTCAGCCAAAAGGGGGGGATTCTGTAGCGTCTGCTTAAAATCATGGATGATCATTGGGGTTTTATGTCTTTAGAGACCCCTCTTAGCCTTTTGACATTTGCATATAAATTACTTATAACCAGTAGGGATGTAACTCACGATTCGATTCGATTCACGATTTTAATTTCACGATTCGATTCCATTTACGATTTTTTTAACAAAATGAGATTTAAGACAAATTATAAATGAAATGTGTCCTTATTGCTAGGACAAAATGCTGCACGTTTCTTTGTGAAATTGAAATATATCACTATAATAATATAATAATATAGCACTTGCATATTATTGCTCTTTTGTTGGTTTTAATTGGTTCTATTGTCCTCATTTGTAAGTAGCTTTGGATAAAAGTGTCTGCTTAAATGACAAAATGTAAATTAGTGTAAATGTAAATAACAAAACTAAATTGAAATTTAAAAGCAACCCAAATCAAATAAGTAACACCAATAAAATCAATTTATTCATATAAACAAACTAAGGTTTTGTCTGTGCTCTTAACATTTAAAATTAGAGGCAACCACTGCATTTTAATCATGATTCAAACAAAGATGCAGCATACATGCAACATGAGCAGTTTTTAATCTAAATTAGATTGTATAATTTCGAAATTTGAAGCAAAAACAGAATGGTCTGACTTCAATTTTGTGAAACTATGCATAAAAATATCTGCATGAAACGGCAACAGCAGACGAGCGGAACGAGACGCAGATGCACTCTCTGCCAGCAGGTGGCGCTTAAAGCGTTTCCTGGTTTCCGCTGTAAACAAAGCAGCGCTGCACTTATGAACTTTAATATGCATTATACAGAGGCAAGAGGAAAAGAAAAAATACCATCTAAAGACAGTAAGTTCCCCTCAGACATACATTCATATAAACTCTTACCCCTAATTGTATCGCGATTCGTTTAGCATCTCAACCGATTTGAATCATCACGTATTTTAATCGATTTTCAACCGGCTCGCGGTTAATCGTATGAACAGCAATGATACAGCGTTTCCTTGGTTACCGCTGTAAACAAAGCAGCACTGCGCTTATGAGCAGCAATGACACAGTGTTTCCTTGGTTACCGCTGTAAACAAAACAGCGCTGCGCTTATGAGCAGCAATGATACAGTGTTTCCTTGGTTACCGCTGTAAACAAAACAGCGCTGCGCTTATGAGCTTTAATATGCATTATACAGAGGCAAGAGGAAAAGTACCACGTACACTTTTTTAAAGACAGTAAATTCCCCTCAGACATACATTCATGTAAACTCCTACCACTAATTGAATTGCGATTTGTTTAGCATCTCAACCGATTTGAATCGTCACAAATTTGAATCGATTTTCAACCGGCTCGCAGTTAATCGTTACATCCCTAATAACCAGTTATAATTAATTATAAATATTTCTCTTTTGAACTAATTTGCTACACAGTAAACAGGTTGTGTGTGTGAGATCATGAAGAATTGGGCTTATTCAGTACTCAAATGTTATACCTATCTATGCAATACAGTGGAATACTGCAATAAGTTTAGTATACGACCCCTATTAATCAAACATTTTTTATTTTATATATATATATATTATTAGGCTATTATTATACCCTCACTGGGGGCTGAGTCCCCCTAAAATGAAAATCCTAGAATCGCCCATGAACAGCAGTTATCAAATTACTAAATTATGATATTTTCTCAGGTGGGTGCTGGGTTCTTATTTGAAAATGATTTATGGATGCATGGATGTTTTTATTGAGCTTTTTGTTTTTTGATACAAGTCATCAGGAAGAAAAAAACATTTTAAGCTGTTATTATTTTCAGAAGCAAATTTGCAAAGTCGTATTTTAGTATTAATTGTAATAAACATTGTAAACCATCTACTGGCTACAATTTTTGCAACATTTAGCATAGTTTTTCTTATCATCTGTGAAGCACCATAGGTAATCATAGCCATAGTAGCCACAGGGGTGATCAGACCTGCAGGTTTTGTTAGTCACAGTGGAAAAGCAGTTATCAGAAATACAGCATTCATGATTATTGCCATCAGCTGTGTAGCACCACCTATATCTTGCACGATATTTGGCACAGGCATGATTGCTATGGCAGTACTGCCCATTCGCAGCTTTACTTTTCCACAGTGGAGGGCTGCAGTAGTCCCAATGGTGTGGTAAGGACCCAGTCCAGCACCAGTAGTAGTCGTAGCCATATGTGGCACAGGGGTGATCATCCAAGCACCTCTCTCCATTAACTGTGACAAGTGAGTACCGCGGTGAGCACTCTATCAGTGTCTGGCCTGAGTGACACATGTAGGAACTGAGTTTGTGCTGGTACAGGCAGGGAGAGGAGCAGCAGGGCTTGGTTCTTCCTCCTGTGGTGCATTGACAGCTGTCACTAGAGTCAGTGATGCTTTGGCAGGGGGATCCATCAGCTGCAGTCTTCTGCTTCTCCGGGACCAACAGGCATTCAACAGCATCTGACACCTTGGGCACATCCCTCTTTCTGAACTCATCATGCACAATTGTTCTTTCTTGTGGTTTAATAAGACAAGCACTTTCAGCAGAAGCCTTCATTTTCTCTGCCACAATGTAGTAAGTGTCCATGTTGTCAAAGGCTAATTTTGCTTCCAGCTTAGATACTTTGACATTCATTGCAGATGATATGCTGTCACTGCTGACCAACCTTTTCACTGCTCCAAATGTGTTCTGCACATCTGAACTCTGGAGTCTTTGGCTCCCTGACAGATTAATTTTGTTCTTAAATTCTATCTGAACCTTGCTTGATTTAGAATTGTCATCAAAACAGTCATCAACAAAAATCCTAACTGAATGAGAAGTATCTGAGTGCTCACTATAGAGTTCACTGAGCCGATAATTCAGGGCTGAGACTTCCATCACACTTATGCTGCCTTCCGGCAGGTTTTCCCCTATATAGCCAAAGGAGAAAGACTTGCTGTCATCACTGTTGTGTTTATAACAGACAGCCGTCCAGATGTGAGAGGGAACGGTTACTCTTTCAGGGTCTTCAGAGATTTCCCTTTGTGGTATCTTTAGATTTGCATTGGGTACCGTACCTGTGACAATGTAGACTGTTGCAGAATTACCATCATTATTCAGTGTGTCTTTTAAAAAACTCCTCAAATCTTTCTCCCTCTTTCCCCATTGGATACGGTTAAAACACGGGTCCATAGGTGCAGCGTTGGTCAGTGTGAATGTCGCTGTACGGCCATCACCGCACTGGAAGCTGTTGGGGTACAGGTGTCCACGGTCATATCCGGTTTCACTGTAGTCACTGCTGATGGCTTGATTTCCTTTATAATCGTTCTGATTTCTTCTATTCTCACGTTCCATATAAAAAGTTCCAGAATCAGGTACGGAAATCTACAGAAGAAAGGTTATATTTAAATTGTTAGTTTGATGTTGTGTGGAAAAAGGTTTTGTTCTTACTTTCCACATTGTCTCTCAGTGGACATATTTAAATGTTTATAGTACAGTATACTAATGTTCCATAAAGCAGCATTTATCTAATGTATTTTATATATTATTTGGAATGACCCAACAGAATGTAGATCTTAAACTGCTAATGAAAGTCTTTAGTTAGACAGTGAAGTACATAGTTACCTGTGGCTCTAAATGCCAGACGTTTGAACGTCCACCGTCGCTTGAGCATGCAGGATCAAATCTGTAGGCGCTGTAGAGAGGAATCCTGTGATGAACCGAGTACAGCGTAGCGTAATAATAAACTTGTGGTGTCCACTGACAGATTTTCTTGGCATTTTGATCCATTCCTCCTGGTTCTGTGTTTCTGTAGAAAAACTCTTCACACTCAAAGTCATCAGATACTTTTGCCTGAGCACTGAATGCTCTCAGCACAATACAGGTGAACAGACCAAGAACAAACATGGTGTGAAGCTGATCTTGTGTTACAGAGCACAGACACCAGAAGCTGCTGCTTTAAATACACTGGCAAGTCCGTGATGTTGTTGAGGGTGTGACAGAAATGAACAAATGAGAAGAAATGAAGAATATGATTGAACATGCTTATGGGAGGAATTTCAGAACTCACATGTAAAGAAAACTTGATTTCACACAAAATACAGCAAGGATCTCTAACCTTATTTATTTTGAGAAAAGAAGTGGCTGAGAGCTACTCATGTTATACCGTACATAAATCTATTATCTAAAATAACGTATCCTAACTCTCAATTGAACAGTACAAAATGATATGCACCTGAAAGAGTTTTTGTATACATGTCACCCTTTAATGTCAAAGAAAAGAACAGAATCAGAGAATACAGGTCTTTATGGAAAAAAGTACTGCATATTATACTGTAGTTGTCTACACATAACTAGTAGTTGTTTTTATAGTGCACATAACTAGAGATGAAACAGTATGAAAATTTAACGATGAAAATATCATAACACAATTATAGAGACAAAAATGAGCACGGTTATCATAGTATTCAGGGTGGCCGCGGGTCCTTAAAATGTCTTAAATAAAGTTTTCCTAAAATAAGGCCTTAAAAAGTCTTAAAAAGTCTTAAATTCAGATTCAGTAGGTCTTAAATATTTTTGGTCACATTACCACAAAAATGTCTCCAGTCTGACGGACCCAGCGAGTGTCCATCAAGAGTACTTTTTCTCCGCTGTAGTTACCGCGTCATCAGAGAGAATTGCGGTTACAGAATACAGTCGAGCACCAGCTCGCTGTCCAGCCTCCGAACTACTTTAATGGGTTCATGCAAGTTTACTGAAAAATAGCTTGAGAATTGTACTTGCCCGACAGGACTAATAGCCTGATTAAAACTTAAGTGACAAAATATAATCACGCATCAAAACGCACGAATGATTCTTCTGATTTTATTACATTCAGCTTAAACAGCGATTGATAATGGACAGTGTATTTCTATGATCAATGTCGTGCTGTTGAGGCTCGTGCTGTCTCTGTGAGAGACTTTCATGGAGAAATCAAATCAAATGAGTGTACGGCACACATAAAGAAACTCACAGAACAAACATACTGAGGTACAAATTCTAAATGTTTAGTTTATTTATAGCATGGTATAGTCAAGTAACATACCATGACAAGGGAGCTATTTTGCTGAATATTTTCATGATTGCAAATGTTACACTGATTTTAGTTCAACAAACAAGTAGTAAAGTATATGAAGTTACTTACATTTTTAGACACAATTGACTGTTTTGTTCTATTTCACCAACAAACATAGTTCCAAACAAAGATCAGAACAGAATTATTGCGTGCACTCCAAGCAACACTAACATTTTTGTTACTGAATGATTCAGAGGTTTGAAGGAATCGGTTGAATGAATAAGTGACTTGCCGCCACCTACTGGCGGTTTAGCCTCATGCTTAAAAGTATGCATTTTTCCCCAACATTTCTTATTTGTATGTTCAAAATTTTATTTACAATATTAATCCCATAACATTATTTATTGCTGTTATAATTTTGTAATTATTTAATTTGATTGGTAACAGCCCTGTAGTGTATTACATTTCTTGATCAATTGTAAGAATTTGACTTGAAAGATGACGCATACATTTAATAAGGTAAAAAAATATATTGGCCTTTATAAAGGTAAATGACATCCTGTGGTAAATTTAAAAACATGCAGATTTAAGTATGTAAAAGCTGACAGAAAACTGATGAAAATATTGCTTCAGAATAAATTGTTTACACCACCAAAAATCTCGGTGATGCGACACTTTTGTTTTGTGGGAATATTTTGTATGGGATATTGTCTGCTGATATGAAAAGTTCACTGTATACCGTAATAACAAATAGAAGTTTTGACAGTGATGATATTTTGTTTTCTTTTTACATTTAAACGCATTAAATATTACATAGACGAATGTAATATAATGTGTATTTCCATCACGGGCTTGGTCTTAAATTTCACATAAGGTGGTATTAAAAATGTCTTAAAAAGTCTTACATTTAACTTGTTCATATCTGTAGCCACCCTGGTATTGTTAAAATGTGCTGGAAATGTTAAAGTACTGATAAAACTTGGTGAAATGATTTAAATGAGTAGTATTTAGAAAACCAACAAACAAAATTAGCCGCATTTTACATAGGGTTGGGTATCGTTTGAATTTTATCGATTCCAATTCTTATTGATTCCCAGTTTTTATTCCAATAAGTTCGAGTTCGATACTTTTTAGGCACCGACCGAATTGCCTCAATACCATCGAGTATCGAAAAACATCTCGTCATTCGGTACCAAATTTCGATACCTAAGGGGTCAATCTCATCAGCGTCAGTGAGTTCGACTAGAATATTAGTATTCAATCAGTGTTTGACATCCACGAGAGCGATTCGAAAGCGCACGGAGCAGTCTGCTCTCTTTAGCTCTCGTGGTACTGTAATACCACCAGTATAGAGTAGCGCGGAGCAGTCTGCTCTCTTTAGTTCTCGTGGTACTGTAATACCAGCAGTATAGAGTAGCGCGGAGCAGTCTGCTCTCTTTAGCTCTCGTGGTACTGTAACACCAGCAGTATAGAGTAGCGAGGAGCAGTCTGCTCTCTTTAGTTCTCGTGGTACTGTAATACCAGCAGTATAGAGTAGCGCGGAGCAGTCTGCTCTCTTTAGCTCTCGTGGTACTGTAATAATCCGATCGGTCTGCAGTCAGTCTGCATCAAGTCGAACACACCTGCTAGTTTACACCGGTTACACTCAGAGATGTGGTGCACACGTGAGGCTGTAGTGCTAATGCGTCCCGGCCCCCTTAGAAGTAATGCTACATTTACACTGGTGCGTTTATGTTTTAAAATGAAAACGATCCTCGTCATACTGCGGTTTCCACTGCGTTTCAAGCCGGCTTTCCACCATCTCCAAGCAACAGACTGGTCATTAATTTCCTACGGAGAGTAGCGTGGGAGCTGCATGGAGTTCCAATCATATGCAGATGTAGGTTCATACTACATGATCGAAAGCGCGTGTTATGTGGCCATTCATGCAAACTGTTGCATCATGCTACATGAGACAATAAATAAGATTTATATTCCGCTTTTACTCAAAACTCACTTTAAACCACCATCGAGTGTTTGTAATAACTTCTGATTGCCGTCAAATGTGTGTTTTGGCCATGTAATGTTGCTGAAATGAAATATGTGAGTCAGAGCAGCGATCATGGAAGAGAGAACACAGGCAGACAGCGCTGGAAGCTGCTAATGCTCATCAGTAAATCAGTGGAAAATAAATAGAAATCATGATTCTGTCTGAGCTATGCGTTTCAAAACGAACACTAACTAGTGTAAATGTAGCTAACAGATGTGTAAACTGAAGACTATTTCAGCTTTATTAAAACTATTAGCACTGATTTATTGTGTTGGTTACATTTTGTTCCTTTGTGCAGTGGCTCAGGAGACGAGTCTTTGAGTTTGTATAAACATCAACAAGCTGAAACATAAAACCACAGTTTTTTTTTTAGATAATGTAATCTTGTTAAAATTTATTTCACAAAATTGGTATCGAAAAAAGTATTGTTCAGGAACCGGTATCGATATCAAATTTTTTTTAATGATACCCAGCCCTAGTAGTAACGTTAGTGTCCATGTTGTGTTCACATTCCAACTTAAAAGCACAACTCGGGAAATGATAGCATCCAAGGAGCGCTTGAATGCAACAGTTACACTTGCTCTGAAGACAGTAGGTAGCGTACTGTTAGCTAGCTACATTAAACTACACTACAATACACATGCACATTCATCAGGCTGCTAAGGAGAGGTTTCAGTGTGAGAATGAGCTCACCAAAAAAGTTCCTTATGATAACCAGATTAATATGCAAAGCTAAGTTAATGATAATGTAGCCTATGTTAACTTGATAACTAAAGAGTCACATTAACCCATAAGAACCCGGACTAATTTTTCCTTATAGGAAAATTATTGGGAATATAAAACAGACCAAATGGACCACTTATAACATGTTTCTGCAGTTGTTTTTAAAATACAACCCCTCCTTGAGAAAGATCTGTAATGTGACATACTGTATATGACATTGGGCGTTTATGATACATTTTTAATGTTACATATATGTTACATTGGGCGTTTATTTCGCAGTTAGTTTCGCACTGACAAATACATTTTGTCAGTGTTTTTGCTAAATAATTTTTTTTTCTGTTTATTTGCTTTTCCACAACATATATCAAAATTTTACTTTTCTGGGAAGATAAAACAAAAACCTTTTTCAGAAGTAATACAGTTTTGCATTTTATTTGCATGGTCACAGTTATGTGGTTTTGAAATATGTTGTGGTAATCTTTTCAGAGTTAGTTCTTGTATGCAATGCAGTGCAACAAGCACCTGTCATGTGTTATCTCTTCACTGCACAATGGACTAAGTTACTGCAATGCAATTTACATGTTATGTGTTATCTCTTCAATGGATAACGGATGAGTTAGTTCATTCATCGCATCACCACATCAGTTATGCTTTATCACCTCAATACAAAAGTAATGAAATAGTTCTTGTATACAATGCAAGGAAACATTGCGTAAGAATTCTTGGCAATTTAGGGCAGATGGTAGTTTTTGAAGCAATTTCTGTCTTCAGTGAAGCAAAGACGCACATCACATTTCTAACAGACAGCGGTGGTTGCAGAATTTGCAATGGGAATGCGTGTCACATTTCACAGGCCAGTGTGCAACCTGGTCAGTGCAAACACCATTTGGTACTCCAACATTAACTCTCTTGTGTGGTGGTGAAGACGTGCTGTGAATTGTTGGCTGACCTCTTTGTGATTGCACAAGAATTAGACTAGTGGCAACCTCTGCCTGGAAGCTCCTTTGTTTTAATGGCTTTTGGACACCAAGTAGTTTATAGTCACGGTGATAGATCAACCATGCATTAACAAGGCCCAACATGATGGTTTGCCAGAACAGGTAGAGGTACCACCTACGTGATCTCATGTGGTATTTGTACCTTGCGACACATGCATCAAGGAGGTCTATTCCCCCCATGAATTTGATGTACTTCTTCACAATATGTGGCCTGTTGACCTCCACACGTCATCCGCCCGGAACTGCTTCCGTGTACAACAGTGAGTGCAATCTAGATTATTGATTATTACATTTACATTTAGTCATTTAGCAGACGCTTTTATCCAAAGCGACTTACAAATGAGGACAATACAAGCAGTCAAAACTAACAAAAGAGCAACAATATATAAGTGCAAATGACAAGTCTCGGTTAGCCTAACGCAGTACACCTAGCAAGGTGTGTGTATATATATATATATATATATATGTATATATATATATATATATATATGTATGTATAATATATATTAATCCGTGAAGAGTGGCCTTTCATTGTGGCCAGCCTAAGGCACACCTGTGCAATAATCATGCTGTCTAATCAGCATCTTGATATGCCACACCTGTGAGGTGGATGGATTATCTCGGCAAAGGAGAAGTGCTCACTAACACAGATTTAGACAGATTTGTGAACCATATTTGAGAGAAATAGGCCTTTTGTGTACATAGAAAAAGTCTTAGATCTTTGAGTTCAGTTCAGCTCAACATACATATGCTTTAATGTTCAAAAAACACATTATTTTTCAAATACTGTACATTATTGTAGGTCCTCTATGCTAAAATGCATTGCTGTTTTGTTGTAAGTAATCTTAAAGATTCCTAAATCATCTACTTTTGGAAGGCCAAATAAAGTGCTTATGCTTTCGCCTAGAAACACACAGCGTCTCCCTGACATGCTGCTTCAACACTAACTGCGGTTACTGAAACCACGCCTTCTTTCTTTGCGTGAACATTTGGGCGCATTATGCAAATATTCCCACATAGTGAGGTAGATATGTGGGGGCATGTTGGAACGAGCCGTTTTAGGGGGGTGTGGCAGAGTCTTAACTTTGATAAAGAATATCTCTTTGGGTTTGTGACTTTAGTCTTTGCAACTTCAGGGATCTTATCTATGCACAATCAGCTTGTAACACTCCAAAGAGAAAGGAAAACTTGAAATCGCATCATATGACCCCTTTAATTAAAAAAAGAAGATACATGTAGATAAAGTAGAAAATAGAATAGAAAGTGATAGAGTTAGAGGGTCAAATAAAGGTGGAACAGATGTGTTTTTAGTCGTTTCTTGAAGGTGGTTAAGGACTCAGCTGCTGGGATTGAGTTGGGCAGGTCATTCCACCAGGAGGGAACAGTTAATGAATAAGTCTGTGAAAGTGATTTTGTGCCTCTTTGGGACGGCACAATAATACGCCATTCACTTGCAGAAAGCAAGCTTCTAGAGGCACATAACTCTGAAGTAATGAATTTAGAGTTGTGTTGTATGTTCTGAAAGAATGGGCCTGATCTTCCTAATGTTGTATAAAGCAAATGTGCAGAACCGGGCAGTTTTAGCAATGTGGTCTGAGAAATTCAGCTTATCTTATGACAAGCTGAGATGCGAGCAGCTATCGTCGGATCATCAGGATGGAATGAGAGGTAGAGTTGAGTGTCATCAGCATAGCAGTGATATGAAAAGCCATGTTTCTGAATGACAGAACCTAGTGATGCAATGTAGAGATAGTAAGAATTGGTTATAAAAACTGAAAACAGAAGGGAAACAAGTAGTAATAAAGAGACTGATTCAAAAGCGATACTTATGTCCCTTGCGGTGTCCCTGCTCAGTGGAGTCGAACGGTAGAGTCGATGGTCTTTACACTCTTCGGTCTTCACACGAGGAGAGCTTCACACGAGGGCTGCCGCGGTATAGTAAGCTTTTTATATTCGTCTAACAAAACTCCAATTAAATTCAGCTGAACAGACTTTCCTGTTTATCACAACAAATAGCACGATTTCAGCAAGTCTCCACACAGTAAACAAAACAAGCGTTTCCTAGCAACGACAACTGTGCTAAACACTGAGACAAGAAATAAATACACTTACGAGCTGCTTTTAGCTTCTGCTGATTGACTGCTTCTCTCAAAGTGTATTTCTTTACACTGTGTTTTGCTGGCGCTTGAAATTTTAAATTTTTTATATTTGAAAATTTACTGATTACTAATCTGCCTGAACAATGTGTTTCCCTAGAACTAGATTTACTAGAATGACTAAAACATTCACTAATTCAAAAACAGCTGAAATAAATGCCATTCTACAAAAAAAAAATGCAGTTAAGTTAGTTGTAGGCCTGGATGATAAAAACGGTATCGATATTTATCGACTGTACACCTTCTTCGATATTGACAGAAAAAATGTTCGATATAGCGCACGATATAGGCACGTATTATGAATGACGCAGACACCACACACAAACACGAACACATGCTGAAATGAGTGCTGTGCTGTGCCTGCCTGTGATGAGGAGATTGTGAATAAAGAATGCATATTAGTCAAATTTAAAATAAACATTTGCATTTGAATGTTAGGTGTGCATCAGGGAGCGTCATCAGTGGAGCACAAGATGGGGTGATGAATGAACTTTTCCACGACATTCTAATTTATTGAGATGCACCTGTATGTCACCACAATATTTTCATAACTTGTTTTAATTTGTTCAAGAAATGTATTAAAATCAGGTTAAGTGTAATCTAGCATATGTTATTAAATCATTAGAATTGATGCATGGGTTGAAACATACCTTTAGTAACAAAAACAAGCGTTTTTAAAAATTGCTGACATTGCAACATGTGCTAACCAGACAGGTCACCATTTTGGAAATGTTGCCATGGCATCAAAAATGCACAAATGTCCATATGACTGAACCTGTGTGTTCCTTATATGTCACTTAGGGACTTCCTGAGTTGAAAGTGAGGGATAATGCTTTAAAAAGACCTTTCCAGATAATCACCAGTGTTTGTGACTCCCGCATCACCACAGGTTCTTTTGGCTTAAACTAGGGTGACCATGCGTGCCATTTTCCCAGGACGCGTCCTTGCCAAAATTTGTTTTGGCTTTGTTTTTTCCTGTTTTCATGCTTGCTGAAGGTAATGATCGAAAAGTAGTTTGACCAATAACATGCAGGCATTGTACATAATGGACCAATCATGGTGTGTGTAAGTGTGCAGCGTGGCTCAGATCGATCAGTGTTTGACATCAAAGTACCTCGAGAGCATTTTGAAAGCATAAGGAACCGTCTGTATGGTATTTTGATGTCATACACCGATCGGTCTGCACACGCAAACAAAGCCAAAACCTAGATATTTTAGGCAATATAGAAATCCTGGCCAGGACGCGTCCTGGGAAAATGGCACGTATGGTCACCCTAGCTTAAACAGTATGGTAGCTGGTTAGCCTGTAACCTATTAGCCTGCTAAGCAAACTAGCATAAGACAACAAACAGAGGCACGGTCAACTTCCGAGAGGTATTTCTTGGGAACGGAAGCGACTCTCAAAAATCAGTTCAGTCATTTCTGTGCGGCTCAGTCCACATCATCTGAACAGACTTTGGAGTAACAAAAAAATCAGTTTTTCATTTATTTTAATATGGCAGGCACATTAATGGAAAATGACAAATGAGATATCGTCAGAATCGGCATAACCCAGAGAATGATATGATACAAAAACTAAATTGTTAGAAAATGTTTTCTAAAGTTATAAGCGTTTTTGCAAAAATCGTAATATTTCTGGAACACTAGGTGGTGCTGTGTTCAAACTTCTCAGTTACCTCTGGGACATGCGGTCAATGATCCCTACCCATTTTTGTGCAGATATATCAAATGGTTCAAAAGTACGGTGATGCATTGCTGCCGCACACATATTATATTTTCCACTCAAGTATGTCGTTTTAACGACATCTTTTCTCGTAATAACTACATCTTTTCTCGTAATAACTACATCTTTTCTCGTAATAACGACATCTTTTCTCGTAATAACTACATCTTTTCTCGTAATAACTACATCTTTTCTCGTAATAACTACATCTTTTCTCGTAATAACTACATCTTTTCTCGTAATAACTACATCTTTTCTCGTAATAACGACATCTTTTCTCGTAAAACATCTCGTTATTACGAGAAAATATGTCGTTATTACGAGAAAAGATGTAGTTTTAACGAGAAAAGATGTCGTTATTACGAGAAAATATGTCATTATTACAACACTCTACAGTACAATATCAATGTGAACAAACATATATTTATGCTCCATCAAACCCAACCTTGCGGCCATGAGGGGTTCGCCCGACTCAGGGAGGCCTGTTCAATCAAATCCTGCTGTGAATTCATTTCAGGACACTGAATTAGAGATGTAACGTGATGAAAATTTCTTATCATGATTATAGTGACCTAAATTATTATTAGGGATGCACCGATACCGATACTGGGCTCCTGTACTCGTACTCGTTAAAATGCCCCGATACCAAATGCCGATACCACACAGCATGTGTTAAGTGCCATATTCAGACAAAGAAACACCGACAACAGACAGCAGAATGGAGTTATTAGGGATTAAAGATGTCTACGAAGTATATGTATGCAATGAATATAATGTTAAACATTCATTATTAATGCCTGCATAGCTGATTTGCGTGAGCTGATAAACAAAGCACGCTGAGTGGATTGAGCGCGCGGCGAATATATCTTTCTCACAGACATCACTGGAAAGTTTGTAGTTTGGGCGGAAATGTCAAAAACAAGTAAGTAAGACAATGCACGAGTTACTTAACGGTAGGGAGAGAGAGAGTGAGAGCACTTCTGTTGTGTGATCTTTGATGTTCACTCACTTAGCACACGCATCATTTGGATTAAAACTAAATCGTAAAAATAAGACCATTTATAGGGGCATTCATGTAGGCTACCATAGAGAGAGAGAAAAATGAACAGTGAAAGTAATAAAACTTGTAAAATACATTTTAATGGGCATAATTAAGTGTGAAAATAACCGAAGGATATACAGTCAAACCGAAAATTATTCAGAGACCAGATATAATTTGATATTTTTTTACTAGTGGGTGCAGGACACTATAGTTCATTT
>NW_015507001.1:38111-47476 GCF_001515645.1 Sinocyclocheilus grahami
AAAATTGATACAAATTTGGGTCCAAAAATTATTCAGACAGAGTCTGGGAATAAACTGAAGTTCATGTTTGCATGAAGCTGGGTGACAGCACGCCCAACAGACTACAGGCTGTCATTAAGGCTAAGGGTCACCCGACAGAGTATTGATAGTTGTGTAAATATTGACAGCTGTATGAATAATTTTTGGTTTATTGTAATCCATTACATACCTTTCTATCAAAGTTATCTGGTTCAAAAAACTGTCGTTCATAAAATGCGTTGCACAAATTCGAACATCTGGGTTGTGCTGTTCTGTTGTAAATAAATCTTAACCAATGATTCCTAATTGCATCTACTTCCGGAAGGCCAAATAAAGTGCTTTCGCACTGAAACACAGCGTCTCCCTGACATGCTGCATCAACACGACTGCTGTTCCTGAAACCAGCCTTCTTTCTTTGCGTGCACATTTGGGTGGCGTTATGCAAATCTTCCCACATTGTGACGTAGATATGTGGGGGCGTGTTAGAACGAGCCGTTTTAGGTAGGCGTGGTTGACTTAACTTTTATAAAGAATATCTCTTTGGATTTGAGACTTTAGTCTTTGCAGCTTTACAGATCTTGTTTATAAGAGAAAGGAAAACTTGAAATTGCATCATATGGCCCCTTTAACCAACTAACATTATACATACTCTTTTGGTTTCTGTACCATACTCTACCCAATATTTAAAAAATTTACAAATGCAATGAAAATATTGGTATCGGTACTCGGTATAGGCAAGTACCAAAAATATAAGTATCGGTATCGGGCGAGTACTAAAAAAAGTGGTATCGGTGCATCCCTAATTATTATGGTTATCAGTATTATCATGGTATTGTTAAAATGTGCTGGATATGTTCAAAAAGTACAGACACATAATGATGTCCGGATTTTAAATGACAGCATGACTGACAGTTTATCTAATAGCATGTATGAAATGTTAAATTAAAGCTTTATAATCAATAAAATATCAATAAAAGTTTCATAAAATGGTAATTCTCACACTTCAGCCTTTGAATAAAGAAAAGGGTTAAGTCAAAATGATAATTGATTAATAAATTATTATATGGATTTTATCTGCTACGTAAATAATAATGTGTAGAATCCACAAGCTTGTTTTTCATCAACCAGTCAAAATTTACAGCAGGTTATGCAAATTCGGTCCATTTTTTTTGGCCAGACAAATACTGCACACAGGCTGAATGTACGTAAATGTAATTCTCTGTAAATCCACTCTCTGACAGCAAGTGGTGAAGCAGAATTAGAGCAGTGTCCCCGTAACCTCCGTGGACAAAGCAGCATTGCAACTAAGAACACTACTTTATTAGGTATTACATGGAGTGAAAATGAAAACAAAATGCCATTGAATCGTTATTGAAGACAGTCAGAACCTTCAGAGGTACATTCATATAATTAATTAATTTGTATAATTTCCTTAGCACTTTTAAAACCTTCCAGCTTTTCCGCCATGTTTTCACACAACTACTTTTCACTACTCTGTGTGCTGTGCGCACGTGACACTGTTACTTAAAACTTTGCCTTATGCTGGGCAGTATTTATTTATGCTCAGTTGTTCAAATCACGGTAACTGAATACGGTTTTAATGACAATTAAAATATGAAACAGTAATACTAACCTTGTGGAATTTTATCATGATTTATTGTCAAACCGGTAATCGTTCCATCCCTACACTGAATATGTCACTCGAAATGTTCCTAAGCTCAGCCTCGAAAGGCTGATTCCTCTATTAGATTTCCTTAAAGCCTGGCAAGCACTACCCAATGTTTCTCAGTGGGTCATGAATACAGTTCAAACAGGTTTGGGTCTCCAGAACTCCAGTTTGGGTCTCATAAACCAAAATTCAACTGAGTGTTACCCACATTAATAGGTCCCGACCAGGCTTAGGTCGTGGAACAAGAAGTACAGTCTCTTCTAGCAAAGGAGGCCATGGAACGTATTCCTACCCCAGAAAGATACAACGTGTTCTACAGCCAGTATTTTATAGTGCCAAAGAAGGATGGAGGGTTGCATCCTATTATTAGATCTCTGCCAACTAAACCATTCTCTGAGGAGCTTCATGTTCAAGATGTTAACGATTCCACTTATAGTGAGTCAAATCAAGTCGTGTTTAAGTTTTGTTTAATCCAGTTTGGAGAAACTCTGCAGGAAAGTAGATCTCAAGGTCCAGAGCTGAGGACCCCTGATTTTGAGTGTTCTATTACCAGAGGTGACTGTGTGAAAGTAATGATCATTTCAGAAATGAACAGTTTAAGATAAAATAAATCATGCAGTTTGCTAATGTATTAATTTAAGGCAGAAATTATCAGCTATTTAAGCAATTACTACAAGATTGTAATGATTTGGCAGTTTTGTATGTTGATTCAGGTTCATGTTCATCTGAAGTCCTTGCAGGAGTTGGGTCATCTGAAATCTCCACACTGGAGCAGGCATAATTTCTAGTTTTCTAATTTTCTAATTTAATTAGCGTAGCTGCTGTTCATAATATTTCAAGCAAAATATATATTTATATTCATATGACCTGATATAACTGGAGTACTCGGTTATGAGATTCATTTTGTGAATGCTTGGCTAAACAAATGTGTCTTTAATCTAGATTTAAACTGGGTGAGTGTATATGCGCCTCGAACGTTATTATGAAGGCTATTCCAGAGTTCAGGAGCCAGACGAGAAAAAGCTCTTCTCTAAACAGGGTAGGAGATTTACAGGCCCTATTAGTTGCCTCCACCTGCTTGGAGATCGCTCCAGCAAATGTGAAAGCAGTTCTTCACCCGAGGCTGGGTTACATACTTAAAGTACCTATTAAAATGGCCCAGTTCATGGTCCTTTAGGTCATTCATCCTCCTCCTCATGTGTCAGCAGAACAAGAGAAGGTACACTTTTTGTACCCTGTGAGGGCTCTTGAAGTCCAGCTGCAAAACAATCTATTAGTAGATTGATTGTAGAGGTAGAGGTAACGAGATGCTGCATCCCTTTGCCATACTTCCTCAATGCCTGGGAGTGGCTTGCTTCATCCTATCAGAAGATAACTATATTGTGATGCCGGCTTCCATTTGTAGCTTCCGCGTTACGCCGTCATGCATCACAAGGTGACACAGCACCAACTAGAATTGGACTAGTTGTACATGTGCTTCAGACACACTGAAGTCGAGCTTGAAGCCATTACCCAAAGTGTCATCATTAGAGCCCGACCGATATTAGGGAGTAAAAAAGGCAGATAACGATATATCGGCCGATATTTTTTATGTGTATATTACAGTACAGTTGTACCAGTCAAAAGTTTGGACACTTTCCCATCCGTGTGTCCAAACATTTGACAGGTACTATATATAGAATGCAGTATATACATAAACTGAATATATATACATACACATTTTTTGCAATAATCACACAAATGTGGTGACAAACACTTATAATGACGTGCATCTCATTGATGTGCAGCATCTCATTCCCTTCTCAGGGAACAGGGGTTATAGTCGTAACCTGAGACGATAAATTCAGTTCAGTATTGATTCAGTTCAGTTAACTGTAAAGTTCATCAGTGATGAGCTGAGCTCAACTGTACAAAAGACAGTTTGGGCATGTAAATTATATGGTCTGATATTTGCATTACCGCAGGTGCTTTTACAGAAGGCTGCAGTGTGGGCATGTAAATTATATAGTACCCCCATCATTGCACATTTTAGATGTCTCCCTAATCAAACACACCTAATTCAAATGATCAGCTCATTAGTAAAAACGTCAAGACTTCCTTGAAAACTCTGAGTATGTTAACCCGGAAATGAGGAAAACTCTGGGTTTTCTGCTTCAGAATGAGAGGTTTGTCAAACCAGAGAAAGCAGGGTAAGTCAAGCCAGTTTCTGAAAGAGAGGTAACTTATAATCAGAGTCAGTCACCGTGGTAACTTTCTCTGTGAACTTAACCTGGGGTGTGTTTCCCAAAAGCAACTGTGGTCGCATGTTCCGTCATTACCAATAGAGTTCAATGGAACTTACGACCATAGTTAGATAACGATGCTTTTGGGAAACCCCAGGTCGGGAGCAGGTTTTATTCATTAAAACCAGAGTTCATTTTGGTCTCCATCCCATTTTTCAAAGCGTAAGCTATGTTTAAATACCTCATTCATTCATTCCCGCTGCAAAAATGCTTTTTTTGTGAGTATTTTGGAATCTTAGTGTATTTTACATAAAACAAGAAAAATCTTAATGCAAATGGAAACAAGAATATTTTTCTTACCCCATTGGCAGATAATTTGCAAAATAAGAAAAATACACTTAAAAGACAGGTAGACTACATTTTGCAGTGCAGGTATACTACATTCATTTATTGCACATTTTCACCATGCAGACTGTGAAAGTGTCAAAAACGGCATGTCTTTTTAGAGGGAAATACAGTTGTCCCTTCATTTTAAATGGACATCAATATATTTAATCATGTCTGGTACCTTGACAAATATTTTCAATTTTGGGGTATATAAAAGGAAAACATTTAAAGGGGTGCTATTATGCTTTTTCACTTTTTCAACTTTAGTAATGTTGCTGTTTGAGCATAAAAAGATCTGCAAAGTTACAAAGCTCAAAGTCCATTTCAAAAGGAGATTTTATTTCACAGAAATCACTTTTTAAAAACTACAACGAACGACTCGTTTGGACTACAACGCATATTTCCCGGGATTTGTGATATCACAAATACCGACGAATGGGATGGGACCTGGTTGAGCTGCACAAGAGAAGGCAACGAGTGTTATCACTATGTCGGAGACACACTAGCTTTCCCAAGGCAGACGAACTTAGAGTGGTTACAATCATCCGGGTTTAAATCACGCTCAAATTGATTTGATATTGATGCAATATTTACACTAAAGCTCGCAAGCGGCTATGGTAAGGCTATGGTAAGGGGCATGACATTTCCCGACCAGGCGCCGAGTACTGCCAATCACACAGCACACACTGACCCAGCTAACCAATCACAGCACATTTCGTATTTCAGAAGGCAGGCCTTCATTTGATACAGGAACTATATGAGCCGTTCATGCCAGACTGGGGAGATGTAATACATTAAAAAGTAATACATAGAAAAAGATTATACTTAGATTTCTTATCTTGTGCTCCCTCTAGTGGACTTACTAATGAAATTAGTAATGTAGCCTTAATCTCTCAGTTAAAGGTGACCTATTATGCCCCTTTCTACAATATGTAATATAAGTCTCAGGTGTCCCCAGAATGTGTCTGTGAAGTTTCAGCTTAAAATACCCCACAGATCATTTATTATATCATTCTGAAAATGCCTATTTTGAGTGGAAGCAGAAACGCATGGTTTTCGTGCATGTATCTTTAAATGCAAATGAGCTGCTGATCCCCGCCCCCTTTTCCAGAATAGGGCTGTGCCTTTACAGCTCGTACCTCAAATACTATGATAAAAAAAAACATCTGTTTTGATTATTATGTCTATCGCACTGAAATCATGCGTTTTAAAGCCATATCAGTTTAAACTTCTGTTATAGTAGTTTCTGAGTGCACACATACGAAGCACATGCACAGAAAGCAGCTATCACACGGCATGTGAGCACTAAATTAAGTTCTCTTTCATGTGTTTATGCGTTTATGACCTCAAGGTTAGATTATTGTAATGCTTTATTGGGTGGTTGTTCTGCACGCTTAATAAACAAACTCCAGCGGGTCCAAAATGCAGCAGCTAGAGTTCTTACTAGAACCAGGAAGTATGACCATATTAGCCCGGTTCTGTCAACACTGCACTGGCTCCCTATTAAACATCCTATAGATTTATAAATCTTGCTTATTACTTATAAAGCCCTGAATGGTATTTGAACAAGCTCTTATTGCATTATAGTCCTCCACGTCCGCTGTGCTCTCAAAACTCTGGCAATCTGATAATACCTAGAATATCAAAATCAACTGCGGGTGGCAGATCCTTTTCTAGGACGCTCCCAGAAAAGATTCCAGTTATTAACAAAGAGCAGTTTCTGTTCTTTACACCATGACAATAACCATTCATTTAAAGCAAAAAGTCCACTGAACCTTTCATGTCCTCGTCGATACGTGGGAAGTGGTCCTGACACGATGATCGTCGTCGCGGGCGATGTGCGGCGCACCGTCTCGATCAGGCTCCTGAAGTCCCTCTTCACCGTCTCCGTCTGCCGCAGCTTGGTGTCGTTAACCCGTGAAGCATGACCGCTCCGGTGCTCTCGTCGCCCTTCAGGATTGCGGGTAATGAGATTAAAGACAAAATAAAAAGAAAAAATTGACAATAATAAAATACAAGGGGTACACATTTTTAATAAACATAGTATGTTATTTACTAAAAAGTAGTCATATCTATGCTTACCATGCAGTTTTCTAGGGTATTCAAAAAATGCATCTTCTTTCAACATCCGTAACGTTAGCTTAATGCACACAGCAGAGTCTGCGCATGCGCAACGCTTCTTAGTGACATTCGAGATTTTAAAATTAGATTTAACGATTTTACCTTAATAGATAACCAGTGAAGAGATGATATAATTGGGGTAATATGATCTTTTTTTTTTTTGACCTGGTAAGAACTCTAGCAGCTGCATTTTGGACTAACTGTAGCTTGTTTATTGAAGATGCAGGACAACCAGCTAGTAGTGCATTACAGTAATCTAGTTGAGAAGTCATGAATGCATGAACTAGCTTTTCTGCGTCAGAAAAAGATAGCACGTTCTGTAGCTTAGCAATGTTTCTGATGTGGAAGAAGGCTGTTTTTGAAATACTGTATATGAAGTAAGATTTTCTAAAAATAAGTTGCTGTCCAATATAACACCCAGGTCTTTAACTGTAGATGATGACACAACAGTACATCCTTCTAGTTGCAAATTGTATTCTAAGAGATTCTGTGTGCAGGTTTTTGGTCCAATAAGTAATGCCTCAGTTTTCTCTGAATTTAATAGAAGAAAATTAATGGTCATCCATTGTTTTATATCTTTAACACATTCTGTTAACTTGGATAGTTTAGAAATTTAGTCTGGTCTTGATGAAATATATTGCTTATTATCAGCATAGCAGTGGAAACTAATTTCATGTGGCAGCATGTATATTGAAAATATTGAGGGCCTAAAACGGATCCTTGCGGCACCCCATAATTTACTGATGTTAACTTGGATTTTTCACCATTTAAGCAGACAAAATGTTAACGTCTGCTAAGTACAATCTAAACCACTGTAATGCCTGTCCCTGAATATCAGTGTAATTTTGTAGACGGCCTATGAGTATGTCATGGTCTATAGTGTCGAACGCAGCACTAAGATCAAGTAAAACTAGTATTGAGACACATCCTTGGTCAGAAGCAAGTCATTTGTCATTTTAACAGTTTCTGTGATATGATGATGCCTGAATCCAGACTGAATTTTTTCATAGATATAATTTTTTTGCAGGAAGGAGTACAGTTGAGTGGACATAACTTTTTCTAATATTTTAGACGGAAGATTTGAAATGGGTCTGTAATTTGCCAATTCATTTGGATCAAGTTGCGGTTTCTTAATGAGAGGCTTAATAACTGCTATCTTATGGTTGGCAGCAAAATGGTTTTGGAACATGACATAGAGATATATTCTTATATAGATATTCTTAGATAGAGATGAATTAATAATATTGAGAAGAGGCTCTTCTGCTACAGGTAACAACTCATTCAATAATTCAGTGGGAATGTTAGCCTGATGGAACCAAACTCCCTTTGTGATTAAAACGTAAGACAGTACCCAGATTTGAAGACTACAGTAAGATTTAACTTCTACCGTTAATAAGAGTTTGGTAGGCTACTATTAGATGGATAGCCTAAATGTCCTAATTCAGATGGGCTACCTGTTTTTTTATTTTTTATTTTATGGTATATCAAAAAGTGAATATTTTTTAAATGTGATTGTTGATACATTTGACCAGTTTTTACCATACTTTCAAAACAAAAATTAAAATAGGAAAAATATGCAATATGAAAATAATTGAAGACAAAATGTGTTTTACTGAGAAAAAACAAGATTTGGTTTTTAAAAAGCCTTTTTCCAAAAGGTACATATGGGAAAAGGGGGGTTGTCTTATAATCAGGGTCGTCTTATATTCGGGCTGATACGGTAGTTTATTTAGTTCTTCTCATCCTATAGTTGTAAACAGGGATGGGCAGTATTTATGATACATGTATTTCAAATACAAAATAGTATTTTGTCATTTGTATTTGATAGGGTTGATGAAAATGGCTTCGTATTTTGTATCACGATACTTTAGTGTTTTGTATTTTGTAAGTTTTAAAATACTGTAAAATACTTTGTAAGAAGTCTACATGATGACATCATAAAAATGCGGCCTCTGATGGGTGCTGCTCAATAGGCGAGAACCGCTCTAACCGGCACGCTGCACGTACTCAGTATCAGCTGCTCTACTCGTGTCGTGTTCATGTTCTATTTACTACAAACTCAATTTGTGAATGTCTGTCACGAATTCAGTCCATGAACTTCTGTTTATTCACCACCAGATGTCACCCTTCCCATTACATTGACTCTCGCACTACACAAACTGTTGCATAGCACCCCGGACTACATTTCCCATCATTCTTTGCACAATTTGCACACCGCCCTGATTGCTCTGATTGCACACAGGTGTTTCTAATTACCTCACTCATTATATAACACCCATTCTAACCACATTTCTCTGCTGAGTATTGTTTAGCCTGTACCCCTTTCCGAGTCTCCGTGTTTTCCTTGTTTTGCCTTGTCTAGCGTTTATCTCTCTCCGAGCGATAGCTACTCTACCGAGCCCTGAGTCGTTTCCTAGCCTTAGCCCTAGCCCTAGTCCTAGCCTTAGCCTTAGCCTTAGCTTAGTTTTGCCTTGCCTTGTCTGTCTCCTTCGGTTTTGATCTTCGCCTGTTTTCCTGGACTTCTCCCTTTAGCCTTGCCCCTGTGACTCTGTCTGCCTATCGTCGACCCATGCTAGCCCACGATCACTGGAGAACTATATCCGAGAGTATTTAGCCATCGCTCACTATTCTGAGTTACCGGACTGTTTATTGATAGAGTTTTTCTGCGATGGCATAAATCAACCTCTGAGGGCTAGGCTTAGGCGCGAGGGTCCACGTTCATCACTCGCTCAGTTCATGGATTATGCTTTGTTGACTGTCGGATCTGAATTTACTGTGGGTGTCGCGGAGGAAGAACGTGACGCAATGTGTGTGACTGAAATGGCGGCAGCAGCGGAGCCTGATCGCAAAATGGCGGCCACACTAGAGCACGCTCACAAGATGGCGGCGACAGCAGAGCACACTCACAAGATGGCGGACACAACCGCATCTAGTCTAGTCACAGCTGT
>NW_015507001.1:48135-49175 GCF_001515645.1 Sinocyclocheilus grahami
AATCACATGATTCACTATATAACACCCACTCTAACCACATTTCTCTGTTGAGTATTGTTTAGCCTATACCCCTTTCCGAGTCTCCGTGTTTTCCTTGTTTTGCCTTGTCTAGCGGTTATCTCTCTCTGAGTGATAGCTACTCTACCGAGCCATGAGTCGTTTCCTAGCCTTAGCCTTAGCCCTAGTCCTAGCCTTAGCCTTAGCTTAGTTTTGCCTTGCCTTGTCTGTCTCCTTCGGTTTTGATCTTCGCCTGTTTTCCTGGACTTCTCCCTTTAGCCTTGCCCCTGTGACTCTGTTTGCCTTTCGTCGACCCACGCTAGCCCTAGGATTATTCTTGTGTCTTGCCCGCCATATACCTGTTTGCCTGTGTTCTGACCCTGCCTGTCTTATGACCATGCCTCTGTCTTCTCCAATTAAAGCTTTGCATTTGGATCCGCACGTCTCACGTCTCGTCAGCCCCGTTACAGTGTCATCGTTAACTATTAATTACAGTATAGGTATTTCATAAATCATCCCTTATTCCTATATAACACAGAGTCTTAATTATTGTCCAACTTCCCTGACAAACCCCTTTGGCCTTTAACAGAATCTTCAACTGAACAAAATACACAGATTAGATACATTCATCTTTTTAAAAAAAAAAGTAAAATAAAATATATTTATATCACACTATCTGATTTTTAACAAAATACTTGGATAGCATGCTTTTCGTCCTCTTGAAAAATTACACGCATGCACAGTATCATCAGCTCATTGGTTCTCAAATCGGACGTGTCCGAAAGAAACGGTTCTCGGTTCAGTGTACTGGTGATCCGAAAACCGATGCAACCGGTTCTTGACTCGAGAACGAGAACCGCTCCAGCAGTGTGCTTGTATGTTCGTTATCCGGCTGCTCTGCTCGTGTTCCTCTTCAGTTCTCTCTTCACAGCAGTTCAGTCAGTGTACTGTTTGAGTAAATAAATTACTCCGGGATATTGGTTTATTTCGACTCAGAGGGAGTGTCAGCCATGTTAAAAAAGTGAATAACTTAAGTAATTTGT
>NW_015507001.1:49531-51674 GCF_001515645.1 Sinocyclocheilus grahami
AGTCCTAGCCTTAGCCTTAGCTTAGTTTTGCCTTGCCTTGTCTGTCTCCTTCGGTTTTGATCTTCGCCTGTTTTCCTGGACTTCTCCCTTTAGCCTTGCCCCTGTGACTCTGTTTGCCTTTCGTCGACCCACGCTAGCCCTAGGATTATTCTTGTGTCTTGCCCGCCATATACCTGTTTGCCTGTGTTCTGACCCTGCCTGTCTTATGACCATGCCTCTGTCTTCTCCAATTAAAGCTTTGCATTTGGATCCGCACGTCTCACGTCTCGTCAGCCCCGTTACAGTGTCATCGTTAACTATTAATTACAGTATAGGTATTTCATAAATCATCCCTTATTCCTATATAACACAGAGTCTTAATTATTGTCCAACTTCCCTGACAAACCCCTTTGGCCTTTAACAGAATCTTCAACTGAACAAAATACACAGATTAGATACATTCATCTTTTTAAAAAAAAAAGTAAAATAAAATATATTTATATCACACTATCTGATTTTTAACAAAATACTTGGATAGCATGCTTTTCGTCCTCTTGAAAAATTACACGCATGCACAGTATCATCAGCTCATTGGTTCTCAAATCGGACGTGTCCGAAAGAAACGGTTCTCGGTTCAGTGTACTGGTGATCCGAAAACCGATGCAACCGGTTCTTGACTCGAGAACGAGAACCGCTCCAGCAGTGTGCTTGTATGTTCGTTATCCGGCTGCTCTGCTCGTGTTCCTCTTCAGTTCTCTCTTCACAGCAGTTCAGTCAGTGTACTGTTTGAGTAAATAAATTACTCCGGGATATTGGTTTATTTCGACTCAGAGGGAGTGTCAGCCATGTTAAAAAAGTGAATAACTTAAGTAATTTGTGGATTAATGCTTACTGGAGACACGAACCGTTTCAAATGATTCAGACTGATTTGGTGAACTGGTTCAAACGGTTCACTAAGAAGAACCGGTTAAATCGAACGATTTGTTCGCGAACCGGACATCACTAAAACGCAGCTTACTTGCATTGTAAGGATACTGATGTGCATGTAAACGGGGAAAACTGGTTATTTTAATAAATTATGTTTTATTAACAAGGTTCGGGAGGAGCACGATCAGATAATCAATCAGTCTGGCCCAGGTGAAGCTCGTCAGCTAATCACCTTAACAAGCACATACGTATATATACAGCCAACTTACCTCAGTTCCACGAAAGTTTTCCAGCATTCGGTTTTGCTCCTTTAGCCATCATATCACAGACTCAACTTTTTCCGTACGATGACGAGACCTGTACTGGGGCTCTTTCGTATCCTCCGTCGCAATCTGCTGGCCCTAGGCTCACTCCTTTTCCGCCAGTCGTCACCGCCGCCGAGCTTCATCGCGGCCGTCGCTCTGCTCGACCAGCCACACGCTCTCCACAACACAGAGGACAATCTGCTGGCCCTAGGCTCACTCCTTTTCCGCCAGTCGTCACCGCCGCCGAGCTTCATCGCGGCCGTCGCTCTGCTCGACCAGCCACACGCTCTCCACAACACCGAGGATTAACCTGAGACTTCCAACTTCCCTGACATCCTCGTATCATTTGGCCATGCCAATATATCCTCTGATCGGAAAGTGGAGGGTATTTAAGGCGGAAGCAAACGCTGATTTTTTTTTTTTCCTGACGAACCATTCTCACGGAGGGTAAACAAAGCTGATCTGTACGATCAATTCTTCATCCTGCAAATCAGCCAAGGCGGCCAATAGATCGAGCAAAGCCTCGAACTCGCCCACTCGACACTATCATTTTCCCGCACAAGACCCGGCTCCCCTCGAGCTTTGGGTCACAGCGGGAGGTCTTAAACGAGCCTGGCCGCGCCCCAGTTCTCACTGCAGCAAAACCTCATTCGCTTCCCGCTTCGGCTCAACTTTTCACAGAGGCTCTTCCGGCCGCAGCGCCACATGTAGCCGGGCCTCCAGCTCACGTTGCAGTCGCTAGCGCGAGACTGCCTCCGCTAGCACCGCAGGCCTTGTTGCAATAATATTAAGTAAAGTCGCTAAAGGTAGGTCGTTTATTGTTAAATGACGTGATGACATTACGGACGTTGATGTCATTTTTTGTAACGAAGATGCAAAACTGCGTAGAACACGCAATGAAATTACTCAAATTTTCTGTATTAATTTTCACT
>NW_015507001.1:54270-56015 GCF_001515645.1 Sinocyclocheilus grahami
AAACAAAGCTGATCTGTACAATCTATTCTTCACCCTGCAAATTAGCTAAGGCGGCCAATAGATCGAGCAAAGCCTCGAACTCGCCTCACTCAACACCACCATTGTCCCGCACAAGACCGCACCCAGTTCTCACCGCAGCAAAACCTCATTTGCTTCCCGCTTCGGCTCAACATTTTACCGCGGCGCTTCTGGACGCAGCGCCACATGTAGCCGGGCCTCCAGCTCACATAGCAATCACTAGCGAGAGGCTGCCTCCGCTAGAGCCGCAGGCCGTGTTGCAATTACATTTTTAGGTAAAGTCGTTAAAGGTAGGTCATTTGTTGTTAAAAGTTGTTAAACGACGTGATGACATTATAGATGTTGATGTAATTTTTGTAACCAAGATGCAAAACTGTGTAGAACACGCAATGAAATTACTCAAGTTTTCTGTATTAATTTTCACTAGCTTTTTACCTGTATTTTAAATTACACATTTTACTCTGATAGACAGATAAGACAAAAAAGATTTGATTTTCGTGATAAGTTAAACAGTGTACAATTGCAGGTGCAAACCAACAAATAAGGTGTATCATAAAGAAACGTATTATTATTGAACACGTACAACTAGCAACCTAATTCGCATGCGTTGGGCATACTGCTAGGCACCTCTCTCCAAGTCTCTACCAGCTGATGTGCTGCTTGGCTGGCTAGCTGTTTCAATACTTACTACTAACTGTGTGGTTAAGAGGAAAAGCATGTCTTTTTGTAATTTTAGGATTTCTCCTGCTACTTCTAACCTCTCTTCCTTTTCAGTGGTCTCCAGCTACCGTAGCACACTAGCGTGAGGCTGCCTTTGCAAGCTGTGCAGCATTTCCCCCCGAATATCACAAGCCCCTGTGGCCTACAGCTACAGCATCTGAAACAAGCGCAAAGCTGCTTACGCTTGCAACACATGCCCGCACAGCTCAGTCTTTCCTCCTGTTACTTCTAATCCTTTTCCTTTTCAGTGGCCTTCAGCTCCTATAGCACACACTAGCATGAGGCTGCCGCTGCAAGCTGTGCAGGCTTCACAGGCTCTCCAGCATTTTGCCCCGATTATCACAAGCCCCGTGGCCTACAGCTACAGCAGCTGAAACAATCACAAAGCTGCTTACGCTTGCAACATATGCCCGCACAGCTCAGTCTTTCCTCCTGTTACTTGTAATCCTTTTCCTTTTCAGTGGCTTTCAGCTCCTATAGCACACACTAGCATGAGGCAGCTTCTGCTAGCGGCTGCCTCCTCTTGCAACTCAGGCCCACACATCTCAGGCTTTTCCTCCCGCTTCTAATGACCCCTTTTTTTCTTTTTAGCGGCCTCCAGCTCTCACAGCAGACACTAACCCGGAAGCCGATTTAAACGTCAGGCTGCCTCGGCTGACAATTGCAGCCCATGCACCTCTTCCTCATAGCTCCCTACTTCATTCAAAATTGCGTTGTCTTCCAGATCAAGTTCCGGCTCCCCTCGAGCTTCAAGACGCAGCAAGCCTGGGCCATGCCCCAGACTCGGCTGCTCCTCACACTGCACTGCCTCACTCCTCTTCTCAACGTTGCCTGCTGGCGCAGCTTCCCAAACTCCTATCCTTCCCCCTCCTTTCTACCTCCGGCGGCAGACGTTAGCTTGAGGCTGCCTCCGCTAGCCATTCAAGCTCAGCCACCTTACTCTTACCCTTCCGCTACTCCTTTTTCCTATCAATGGCCAGCAGCCCCTGCTGCAGACGTCCAAGCAG
>NW_015507001.1:57229-59151 GCF_001515645.1 Sinocyclocheilus grahami
CTCTCCTGAAATAAACAATTCTCAAACATCTCTTTGATCAAAAGGAATTCAGTGTTCTCATCCTCCAAGCCCGGACGCTAGACAGCCGATAACTTTCGACATCCTTTCTAAATGTATCCACATTCTCCGCACAGGGCACCACTCACTCCATACCGCTCGTAGACTCGACGCTATGTTCATACTGGCTTTTCATGGTTTCCTGAGATGCTTGGAATTCACAATAACTTCTATTCAACTCCAATCCAACCGTCTACAACCTTTCTGTGCTTGACAGCGAAACTCCTGTTTCATCAAAGTAAATCAGATCAGGAAAAAGAGGTCCCCACGTCTGAATTTTTTTTTAACCTCCCGTCACAAATCCAACCGTATCAGGCCCTTTTTCTTGCCTACAATTCAGAAGCTCTGTCTACATCCCCCATCTTGACCCTCTTTTGTCGATGACTGACCGTAACCACCCTGTCACATGTTTTTGGTTTCAAAAACATCTATACAAACAATGTTCAATAAACATCATCCAACCAGTCATACCCGTAGAAAGATTTTCCAGCCACTCCTTCCGAATCGGGGCAGTAACTACAGCAGCTCAAAAAGGTCTCTCATAGCAGCAGATCCAAGCTCTCGGTCAATGGTCATCAGACGCCTTCAAGAGCTATATCAGGACCAATAATTTTCACACAAAGAAAGCCCATCTAATTTTGATCAGTTAAAAGAAATTTGAGGCTGCTGCTGCAATGCCCTGCTTAATTTGATACTGCCGCCGCAGTGCCCTGCTCCATTTGATACTGCCGCCACAGTGCCCCGCTTAATCTGATACTGCCACCACAGGGCCCCGCTGAATTTGATACTGCCGCCGCAGTGCCCTGCTCATTTGATTCTGCCGCCGCAGGGCCCCGCTTAATTTGATACTGCCGCCGCAGGGCCCCGCTTAATTTGATACTGCCACTGCAGCGCCCCGCTTAATTTGATACTGCTGCCGCAGTGCATACATTCGTTGTTTTGAGACTAATGGCTTATTCAGCATTGGACCGGGCTCTCCCTTCCGGTGCAGCAGAGCCGCGACTCCCTTTGGTCGCAGCAGGAGCCCTCCATCCATCGTTTCGAGCCCCATTTGCTTTTTCCGCATCGGACAGGGCTCTCCCTTCCGGTGCAGCAGAGCCGCAGCTCCCTTCGGTCGTAGTGAGAGCCCTCCATCCGACGCTTTAAGCCACGCGTTCAGCTGCAAGAGGGACTCTCCCTTCCGGTGCAGCAGAGCTGCAGCTCCCTTCAGATGCAGCGAGAGTCCCTCACCTGGTCTTCCATCGTGCTCCTCATTCGGCGAAAGGTAGGGCTTGCCATCTGACGCGTAGAGTCGCAGCTTACGTTCAAGCACCGCACGACCCCTCCCAGTTGCCCTGCCGCCTCCTCGCACACCATCTTTTCTTCATGGCAGGCATATTTTTGGGGGGCTACTTAGTTTTCTCTCCGGCTGCTGTCTCATGCCATTAGCTTCTTTTGGGTTCTCTGGGTTCGGGCTTTAACCCGAGCTCGGAGCCCTCCCTCTGGACAGCAAATATGTTACTAATTGCTTAATCACATATGTTAGTGTGAACTCGTGAAGCTGATATTTGTGAGTTATCAGCTTACTGGTGTGCATGTAAACGTGCTAATTGACTGTCAAAAGGAGGGATTTGACATCTTTGGAGCAGTATCCCCAAAGCACCTTTTTTGTGAGGTTTAACATGATCATCCCATCCTCCGCTCCAGTAGAGCATTTATTTTCCTTTGCTGGACTGATCAACCAGCCCCATCGACGATGCCTAAATGCTACACTTTTTGAAAAACTTGTGCTTAAAGGCACCAGTAGCTAAAGAGACCTCTGCAATGTAGTCCACAGGCTACACACACTCATTCAATACACTGTAAAAAAAAATACACCACATCCA
>NW_015507001.1:59208-90602 GCF_001515645.1 Sinocyclocheilus grahami
ACTATCCCAAATATTTTTTAAAATAAAAGCCTTAAACTAATTTTTTTTTATTGACGCCTATATTAGATAAAGTAGACAATTTAAACAACAGTTTTTTTTCATATATAAATAAAATAATATTCCTTAACTTTGTGAAATGAACTGAAAAAGCGCGGTGATCAGCTTTGCCCCCAGGTTGTCAGCGGGAAACTCCAGCGCATGCGTGCCTCTGATTTAAACCGCGCGTTGTAACAGGAAGTGCTTGTAAATTGAAAACAGCTCGTTTCCATCATGTTGGATTCATTCAATATTCTCTCTATTTGGAATTATTCAAAAATAATAGCTAAATCCTTAACAACATAATTGAGTAGGTTTTATTCCAGTCGTTTTTAATTAATTCTAATTAAAAAAATATTGAAAAAAACAAAAATTAATTTTGTTAAATAAAGTTTACACTTTAAATTTAATGAAATCTACAAACCTACAGAATGACTTTTTACAGTGTACACTCCTCTCTCACTCTCTCTCTCACACACACACACACACACACACACACACAAACATGAAAGTGTATTGGTGAAGGGATAGATCAAATAGGCTAATTGAAGGTTTGCGACGAAATTTCATGCTCCCTTGTAAAAGATACAAATAAGGTACATAAAAATACAAAAATACAGTTTTTGATACATGGTGTGGCTGCTGTATTTTGTAGTTTATTTTGATACACTTAAAATGAAGGTATTTGGTATTTTATTTTAAAATACGTTTTGATGTACACTCTAAAAAATAATTCAGTGGATCTGTTGCCACTACTTAATTTAATGCATTAGTGCAAGTTAAAAATTCAAATTTATTGATTTAATTAAACATTTTAAGTTAAATTTTTTGATTAGTTGTCCTGATATCTTAATGTTGATAATTACATCAACGTAATACTGTGTGTAACTTCAACTTAAATATCTGTGTGTTAGTTTGTTTAAAACATTATTTAAGTTGTAATAACTCAATGTAATTAGCTCCATAACTTCATTTTTTCAAGTTCACGTTTCAGGTTCCCAGCATGCTTTGCATGTGACTGAATAATGAGCGGTAATGTAGAAATAAGCATTTTATCATAGGCATAATTTACGGGTGGGACATGTCCCCACCACTTTTTGCCAGGGTCGATATTGTCCCTACCACTTTTTGAAAGTAATTGAAAAATATATTGCGGAAGGTAGGCTATGTATTAAAGGGAAAACAAGATTAACAAATTCTTCATAATCTAATTGGGGTGCTCAAATTGTTTTTGACTCCTTATACATGCATAACTCGTGCAGTGCAATAACGACGGGATTTGCAGCTGTCGCACTTTTCGGAATGTCATTAGGCTATAGCATTTTATTTTAAAAATGGAGAGCTTCCTTGTGCTAAGTATAGGCCTGCCCTCTACTAAAGATTTTTCTCGTCAACTAGTCGCACGTTATATTAAATTGATTAATATAATAATATATAAATTATTAAATATATAATTTATAAGCACCATACTTCAATATAGGCAGACCTATTAGGCTAGAGCCTACGCCGCGCATAAAGCAATTGCCTCAAAGCACCGGCAAAGTGATTCTGAATGTGTCGGGGGGGGAGAAGACATTTTAATAATAAACTAGTGCTTTCTGAGTCAGTGTCGGGTGCAGAGATGAGGATGCCGACGCTGACTCGCCATCTCCACATGCACGTGCCTTTTAATAGAAATGAACCTTTTCATACGGACTACAAAATTGAAGAATATTACAAAATCGAGTGGGCGAGTTTTCCTTATATTTATTTTATTTTTTCATATAAAAATTATAATGACCTGTTTTGGTTAATTTACTATTAATTGCAGAAGGTGCGCTCAGCAAAAATTACGCGATTATTGATGGTTTTCACGTAAAGTAAAAGACCGCTTCTTAAAGCAGAGAAGGTTTTTTCGAGTTAAATTTCGAGTTAAAAAGTCATAATTGAGAGATATAAACGGGCAATTCTGAGAGATAAAGTTAGAATTGCATGAAAAAAAACTCGCAATTGCGAGAAAAAATGTCTGAATTGTGAGTTTATATCACGCAATTCTGACTTTTTTTTTCAGAATTGTGAGATATAAACTCGTAATTCTGAGAACATATCAGTCTTTTCTTCCCCCATCAAATTTGAACTTATAAACTCGCAATTGCGAGTGAGGAAAAAAAGTCAGAATTGTGAGATAAAAAGTCGCAATTACCTTTTTTTTATTATTTTTTTTATTCAGTGGCGGAAACGGGCTTCCATACCTTATGCTTTTTTTTTTTTTTTGATTCCTCGGTGTTTGCTAAACGTTCTGTAATTTTAGTCATTATATAGCCTAATACAGCGTGTAGGCCATGCCTCATCTTATTCGTTTTTGTTAATAACGTTTTGTAAGCTAGTTTGTTTTATTGTTGTTGTTGTGCATTTTAATTAAAAATAATGAATCCATCTTTTTTTTTTTTTTTTGTCTTAAAACGTGAAAGGTGTATCGATGTAAGCATCACAAATAATACTACTGATGAAAAAGAACGGGTTGAATGTTAAATACTTTCGTTTCCATATAACTATAAACTACGATAAAAGTTCATCAGCATGCATTGATTAACAGCATGTTGTAGCGCAAAAAAAAAAAAAGTGCTTGTGCAGCCAACTGAGAAAGTTAATCTCAAAAGAGCGAGCAGTGGGAAGAATGAGTCTGGAGCCCTGAATTGCCCAGCTCCCTCTGTCAGTGATCTAGCTCCCCCTCAGCACCTGCGTTCAACATTCTCTGGAGCCGCACCTGGTACATCGATGTATTTTTGAAAAGCAAAACTTAAGTTTGTTCAACTCTAAACCCAGTCCCCAAGTAAATTAGATTATTCAATAAAAAACTAGCAAAACCAGTTGCGCCGTGTCCCCACCACTTTTCAAAGTAAAGTTACACCACTGTATTTTATGCATTTCTATTCAAGATCAGAACAGGAGAAGATTTATTAATGTTCAGTGTTCGGTTATATTAGTATTTAAAAGTGTTTCTGTTATGTTGGTGGTTTTTATGAGATTACCATTGTGCTGAAGAGTAGAGCGTTTGGACATTGTCTGACGTGTTGTTTCAATCAGAAGGCATTTGGTTGAAAATGCTAAAAGATTGGTTTCCTGGCAGCATTAAGTGTTGTTTCATCAACAAAATAATGTTTTTGTAACCAGTGTCCATGATTGAATCAAATTTAAAACAATGTGAAAAAACAACTTAGAACAACTTAATTTTTATGAGTATTCAACTTAATAATTGTTAGTTTTAACACAATTTTCTACGT
Source organism: Sinocyclocheilus grahami (assembly GCF_001515645.1). Taxonomy (NCBI): domain Eukaryota; kingdom Metazoa; phylum Chordata; class Actinopteri; order Cypriniformes; family Cyprinidae; genus Sinocyclocheilus; species Sinocyclocheilus grahami. Next base: position 62,508 of record NW_015507001.1, read on the forward strand.
GTGTATATATAGCACAATATAGTTTATTAGTTGAACTTAATTTCAGAAGAAGTTGCCTTAACTCCAAAACAATTGATGCAAACGGTTGCGTAAATTTTTTTTTGTTGCGTCCAAACAATATTTTTTTAGAGTGTATCTTTGCCCAACCCTGGTTGTAAAGCACTGTAATTGTTCTTTAGGGCCAGTAACAGAGGCTAGATCATAAAAGGTTGTACATTTACAATTGTAGTTCTAAAGTTTTCTTGGTGAAGAAATTCATAAAGTCATTACTACTAAACTGTGATGGAATGTTCAGTTCAGGTGATGTCTGATTGTTAGTCTAGTGAATGTATTAAATAAATGCCTTGGATTGTTTTGGTTATTTTCTATGAGTTTGTGGAAATGCTCGGCCCTAGCTGCTTTTAGAGCCTTTTTGTAGTGGGATGTGCTTTCTTTCCATGCGATTTTAAAGACCTCTAAATTAGTTTGTTTCCATTTGCGCTTCAGGTTACGAGTATCTCTCTTTAGAGCCTGACTATTACTGTTGTACCATGGTGCAGAATTTTTCTCTCTAACCCTTTTTAATCCAATGGGTGTGACAGTATCTAATGTATTAGAGAAGACTGTGCCCATACTGCTAGTCATTTCATCTAGATAATTTGTGTTTATGGAAACACTGAGCAGCTGAGACAGATCAGGCAGGTTATTTGTGAATCTATCTTTAGTGGTTGGGATAATTGTTCTACACAGTCAATAACGCGTGCTGTATCGCATCTATATCAGTAAGATTGGTTCTATGCGATATAATTAAATCTATTGTATGATTAAGACTATAAGTGGGTCTAGTGACATTTTGCTTGACCCCAAATGAGTTTAGTAAATCTATAAACGCAACCCCTAACGCATCATTTTTATTATCAATGTGAATGTTCAAATCTCCGACAATCAATGCTTTATCAACACTGACCAGTAGGTCTGAGAGAAAATCTGCTAATTCTTTTAGAAAATCAACATTGGGCCCTGGAGGTCTATACACGTTAGCCAAAACGAAAGATAGCAGGGATTGTAAGCATAATATTCAGCACAAGCACTTCAAATGGGTTAAACCTATGTCCTGTTTTCTGAGTAACATTATGAATATCTTTATTTATTGTTGCGACACTGCCGCCACGACCAATCAGGGCTCATGCTTATAACAGTAGCCTGGAGGAGTAGACTCATTTAGACCAATATAATAATTTGGTTTAAGCCAGGTTTCAGTAAGGCAGAGTATATCACAACTATTATCTGTGATCATTTTGTTTACAATAATTGCCTTAGGTGTTAGTGATTAGTAATGTTTAGGAGCCCAAGGTTTAGAAATAATTTTTGTTCACTTAATTTGTGATTTTCTGGTTTAATCACGATCATATTTTTTCTAGATCCTATAGTAGATTTATTATTTGATCTCATCATTCAGGGAACAGACACAGTCTCTATCGAATGGACTACGCATGCGCTACTATCAATGAAATTGGTAGAACAACAAAGACGTTGATTTGAGGTTTGACTTACTAGTCATACGACAGAAGATCCGCACCGATTCTGCTGGGGTGCAGGTCGTCAGCACGGAAGATCCTCGGTCGCTCCCAGAAAAGATTCCAGTTATTAACAAAGAGCAGTTTCTGTTCATTACTCCACGACATTAGCCATTCATTCAGAACAAATAATCTACTGAACCTTTCATTTCCTTCACATTCACCCCCGCGTGCAGCACAACAGCTCCGATGCTCTCGTCGCCCCTCAGGAGTTCAGTCTCCAACTCCAACCGCACCGTGTGCAGCTGATCTCAAAGTGAACCCATGAACCTCTTCTGGTTGCTCAGTTAATCACGTGACATGAAATCCCACTAAATTTTACTATAAAAAATAAAGAATTCAGGGCCAGACAAAAGATAACTTCCCTTTTCCACAGATGGCTATATAGTTTTAAAAATGTGTAAAAACATTCAGTACTTTCAACCTACAAATCACATCATACCTTAAAAATAACAAAATGAGCTTACGGTAGAATTAAATACACCACCTCCTCCTGGTTTTTATAGACAGCTCTAATGAAAACACTTAATTCGTTAAATAATTACATAATACATAAATCAATTAATTAACTAAATAATTAATTTAGTTCATTGTGTGTTATGGGTTTGATTATACTTAAATAAAACACAACACAAGCACTAATATTTAATAGTATTTAGGTGATTATTATTTTTTTTAAATGGTATTTTAAAAAAAAACATTTCCATTTGTTTTGTAAGTTTGGTCTGAGTTCTTGATGCTTTTACAAAGTTTTCACCAGCATGTGCTGTTTCAAGTGCTTTTTCGAAGCAATTGGTTCAGTTGATTCAATGCTTCGAAAAGCTTAGTTTCTCCCATCACTAACTTTTGCTCCCTACTTTCATCAGATCACGAAGCACATAATTATCAGTGACAAAGTCACTCATTTTGCCACTGCTCTCCTCAATTGTTACCTTAGATGCAGTTTTGCGAGACGCAACACATTGCTGACATCTTGTAATGACTATGGCCAAATTGACACTGGGCAACATACTGCTTTGGGCACAATGAATCAACCTTGACCTCAACTGCCACCACCTGTGAAACAGGTGCATACAAGTAAATTGATATGGGCATCTGCCAGATGTATAAATGTAAAACTGTTTGCATTCTCTGACCGTGTAATGTGTTTTTTCTGTTTTATTCTGGTTATGTTATCACACTGTTTGCTCTGTTCCCGTTTTCCTGTATTCTCTAGGTCAGGGGTGCCCAAACTCAGTCCTGGAGTATCCTGCAGAGTTTAGATCCAACTTGTCTCAACACACCTGCCACGAAGTTTCTAGTATGTCTAGTAAGAGCTTGATTAGTTGGTTCAGGTGTGTCTGATTGAGGTTGGAGCAAAACTCTGCTGGACACCGGCCCTCCAGGACCGAGTTTGGGCATCTCTGCTCTAGGTAGTTTCCTCATTTGTTAATTAGTCCTGCACATCTGTTCTGTTTCATTCAATCATCCCCTGTCTATTTTAGCCATATTTCCGCACTTCATTGTCCTGTCTCGTCTATGAAATGTGTAGTTGTTATTCTCCTGTAATAAATACTGTTTATGTTCTCTGTCACCTTCATCATGTGCTTTATTACAGCCGTACGTGACAAACAGTAATAATTAACTCACATAATGGTACTGTAAAACAAGTCAATGTAGATGTGATCTTGATTGCCACCAAAGGGCACCCCACCCCAGACTAATGCCACTCTGTCACGGACTTCATCTCCCATAATCGAATGCCCAGGTTCATCACCATGATGGCCAACAGCGGTTACTCATTAGCCTCATTACCTCTGCCTATATATAGCATGGTCTTTCAGTCACTCTTCACCAAGTCTTGCTTGTGCTAGGTACTGTGTTTCTGAGCTGTTGTTGCCTGGTTTTCCTGTGTCTTGGTTATTCTGCTCGTTTTGTCTGGATTACTCTTGTTTTGCTGGTATATGACCTTTTGCCGGTTTTTTGGATCTTGTTTGTGGATATTCCTTCAATAAATACGGTGTTTGGATCCTCAGCCTTCGTGTCTTGGAGCAGTTCATAACAGCAGCTCACATTATGGTACTGTAAAACAAGACACCGTAAACCTTACCTTAAGTCCATAAACCATTTTCCCAGAATTAAGGGTATTCTAGCATTTGAAAAGTTGCGAATCAGTTTCATAATTATATTTAATGTTTTATGTCATTGAATTTACCTTCACAAGTTTTGTTGAATATCTTTATTAAAAGGTTGTAAACTGTTTAGTGTTTTTACACACAGCCTGTCATTTTAAATATATTATGTATATAACTTGATTATACATTAATGGCACGGAAAGAATGAAACCGATTTTGTTCTTTATATATTAATCCATGTACTGTTGATGCATGTGGGGAAAAAAATTTTAACAACTCAATCATAGCAATCACCACAGAAATACTTGTAAGCTTATTCTTTAGTTAAAGCAGTAAACGTTAAATAATGCCTTATTTCAGTAGTATTGTCACAAGGCTTCAACATTATATATGCAAACATCACTTGCTGATTTTGTCTCTGTAAACTTGCATTCAGAGTTTTTTTATTCTTTCTCACATGGATACCTGAAAGTGGTGTGTGACAATCTACATCAATTTAAAAAAGGGGGAAAAAAAGTTATTTTCTGTTGTACTCAACATTGTGCCACAAACATTGTGAACAGAGTTAAACATCTACTGAACATATGACAATATGATTAACAATTAACTTTGACTACTTTTCTTATCTGAAGCAATATAAATCAAGCATAAAAGACAGTTAGGCAAGACACTATAAAAAGAGCATGAGGGTCTGTGGGGATGACGGAGCAAGAGCTGGACATCAGTGAAGAATGAAGGGTTGGTTATGTATACTGCTGCTGCTGGAAACCTTTGTGTTTGTCATACAGCAGCAGGTAAATGAAGGACGCGGTGAGAATGAGATCAGTCAACAGCTCAGCAATGAGGACAGAAGACAGAATCCACCTCAGACAGACACTCTGAGAGATGAAGCTTCAACTGACAGCCAACAATACTGCCATCTGAGCTTCCCTGACATCCACGCAGCACTGAGAGAACTGACCGCCACCGTCACAGAGCAGAAAGCCAACATCAGAGCTTTAGAGACACGACTGAGGGACGCTGAGAAAACTGCAGAACAACAGGCGGTCATCCTGGAAGAGCTGAACAAGAAAAATGATGGTGCCTCACCAAAACATTCACACTTTTATTAGTGATCCTCAGAGGAAAACACCAATGTTATACTATGCAAAGTGTAAACGTTAGTGTAAAACTGAGTTTTTTCTATTACAATAAGCATTATAAATGTAATTTAACACAATCTTTATTTCTTCACAGAAAATTCCAATCTTACTCAGAGTCAAGTGGAGGAGCTGAGAAAGGAAAATAGAGGTGAAACAGTGTGTTTGAATGATGTTAATACATCCTCAGTGTAATAGAGTAATACATCACAGTATTGCTCATGTTTTACAATCACAGACAGAGAGATAGCGTTCTCAGCTGCACTGATGGAATCTGGCAGTGGAGATGTTGGTCCTTTCCCCACTGACATCACACTAACCTACAGGAACGTCTTCACAAACATAGGGAACGCCTACAACCCAATTACAGGTAATTGTCAATGAAATGGAGTCATAAAACCCATAGTAATGAGAACCCTTCTGCTCCATTCAAACCTCTCTGCAGTTGTGTAATGTGAATTAGAGAATTAAATGATCTACCATGTTTCAACACTATTACACTGTGCTTGGTAATTAAGCAATCATGCAAGACACAGCTGATTCTCTTCTTTATCTTTCATTATATATTCACAGGTATTTTCACAGCCCCACTGAAAGGAGCGTACATGTTCAGCTTCTCTGTCTATGGTCATGGTAATCCCTTAACTCCATCAACTGTCTCCATTGTGAAGAATGAACAGCGGGTGGTTGTAGCACATGGCCATCAGGATCAGTACGCTGTGAACTCCTCAAAAGGAGTAGTGTTGGTTCTGGAGGTTGGAGATGTTGTCTATGTGAGACTTTGGTCTGGAAGTAAGATAAATGATAACGAGGATAACCACATCACTTTCAGTGGTTACCTACTGTTTCTTGTCATGTGCTTTACTACAGTCATACGTGACAAACAATGGTATTGCAAAACAAGTCAATGTCAATGTTATCTTAAGAGCATAAACCACTTTCCCAGAATCTAGCACATTCCAGCACATGAAAAGTTGTAAATTAGGTTAATAATTAATGTTTTATGTCATTGAATTGAACTTGACAAGTTGTGTTGAAAAAGGTTGTATACCATTTCTTGTGTTTTACACACATAGCCTGTCATCTTCAGTATATTCTATATATCATTTAGTTATACATACATTTCATTCTATTCTTACTTTTAATTTTGTTATTTTTTATTGTTTATTAATCCATGCACTGTTGATATAGGATGTTGTTGCATGTGGGGGAATAACATTCAAACTCTATCAGCAACATTTGTGGCATGATATCAATCACCACAGAAATAAATGTAAGCTTATTCTTTAGTTAAAGCAGTAAATGTTAAATAATGCCCTATTTCAGTAGTATTGTCACAAGGCTTCTACATTATATATGCAAACATCACTTGCTGATTTTGTCTCTGTAAACTTACATCCAGATGCACATGGATACCAGAAAGTGGCGTGACAATCTATATCGATTTAAAAAAGATGAATTATTTTCTGTTGTGATAAACATACAGTAGTGCCACAAACATTGTGAATAGAGTTAAACAACTACTGAACCCAGGGACATCCCTTTGAATATGATTAACTTTAACTACTTTTTTATCTGAAGCAATATAAGTCAAGTACAAAAGACCACAAACAGGACACTATAAAAAGAGCATGAGGGTCTGTGGGGATGACGGAGCAAGAGCTGGACATCAGTGAAGAATGAAGGGTTGGTTACGTACACTGCTGCTGCTGGAAACCTTTGTGTTTGTCATACAGCAGCAGGTAAATGAAGGACGCGGTGAGAATGAGATCAGTCAACAGCTCAGCAATGAGGACAGAAGACAGAATCCACCTCAGACAGACACTCTGAGAGATGAAGCTTCAACTGACAGCCAACAATACTGCCATCTGAGCTTCCCTGACATCCACGCAGCACTGAGAGAACTGACCGCCACCGTCACAGAGCAGAAAGCCAACATCAGAGCTTTAGAGACACGACTGAGGGACGCTGAGAAAACTGCAGAACAACAGGCGGTCATCCTGAAAGAGCTGAACAAGAAAAATGATGGTGCCTCACCAAAACAAAACACCAATACAATACACTGCATAGTAGGGGTGTAATCGTTTCGGTTTGGTACACAAAGGTCCGAACAAATCATTAAATTTTTTAAAAGTAAATTCCAACAATAAATGCTGTTTTGGCACTCTTTGTGTCGTGACAGATCGCTTTATAAACACCTCGGTTCAAACAGCAGCGCGGAGTGCAAGTGAGCGCGATCATCCCTTCCTCTTTACTACTAGTTATAACACAAAATAAACATGAATGAACATCTAATGTCTCATGTATTGCTCAATCAGTGTTTCAACTGCAGAAAACCAATAAAACAGCTTGTAAACAAAATGTCACGTAGCGTTTCATTTACTTCATCAGTGGCTACAGCGTGTTAGTTTGCTAGAGAAATTAAGTGCAGAGAAGAGCATTTTGTGAAATATTAGACTATACTCATAATTTACTTAGCCTGTTAGTGATGTCTTAATTATTTAATTTGTTTAAATAAATCTGTTATGACAGCCACTGTGTAAATGATTGTATTTCAACAACAAATATAAATGTTATATTTTATCAATTAATCTAAAAACTGCATTATGTGCAATTTACATGTTTGCATACTTTTTTTATATCAGTGTTTATTATTATATTTAAAAATAAATAGTCGTTGAATTTAAGTTTGGGCTCTGTTGTTAATTGTTACCTTATAGTAAAGTAAAAGGGCTCCCTATAGTTTAGACCAGAAGCTGAGGCAGATTTTTATCCCTAATTGCAATTATAATTAGCAATTTGCTTAGTAAACCACTGTTTAATAATAATGAAAATGCTATTTTGTTTAGTTTTTTCACACTGCTGTACCAAAACCATACCAAACCGTGGCGTCAAAACCGAGGTACGTACCGAACCAATAGGTTACTGTTCGTAACCACGGTTCTCTGAACCATCGAGTGGAGAGAGCCACCTATGGGAAGGGCATCCGTACCTGACTTCTGCAGAAGCATCCAATTGCACCAAGTCTGGCTTGACAGGCAGGAGCGTGTACCCAATGGCAGGTAAAGGACTGCCCCTTCACTGAGCGCATAAAGTCCCTGCACGAACAGTAACCTATTGTTCTCTTTCATCATCTCGTGTTCGAGATCCACCAATGGGAGATATAGACTGCTCTCCAGTTGCCCAGTACACTCACAGTGAGGCCCTGTAAGCCAGAGGACAGTCACCTGGAAGGCGATGCTTGACATATACAGTATATATATATATATATATATATATATATATATATATATACTATACACATATATGTGTATATGTATATATACATATACACATATAAATGAATATATAATATGGTGTCAGGGCAGGGTACAAATTACCTGCTTAATGACATGAATAAGCCACTCTGGTTAACCCGAGCTTAAAAGATGTAGCAGATCTAAAGGCACAAGTCTACGAAGAGCCTACACCTAAAACAGAGTGAGCTACCGGGGTGTGGGTAACATCAAACTGGTAGTATCTGACAAACATATGTGGAGAGGCTCAGCTTGCAGCGGCACAAATGTTCTGCAAGGAAACCCCTATATATAGAGCCCAGGAGGCCGCCATACCCCTAGTGGAATGTGCTTTTAGGCCCTCTGGAGGCCGCACTCCCTTAGATTCATATGCAAATTAGATGGCTTCCACGAGCCAGTGAGAGAGGCATTGCTTAGAAATAGGATTCCCCATGTTCAGGGGGGCCCAAGAAACTGAGCAATGACATGATATCAGCTGACTCCCCTCACACCACTCCTCAAACACACGCCACTTGCAATCATAAAGGGAGCGTGTAGAGGAGGCTCTAGCACTCTGCATGGTAGCAACAACACGAGGGGGGAGCCCCAATGTGTTTAAATTTGCCCTCTCATGGGCCAGGCCCAGAGAGCTACCCTGTCTGGGTGCGGATGGTATATTTCCCCGTTTGCTTGAGACAGGAGGTCCGTGGTTAATGGGAGGGGCCATGGCTGTGCATACAGAAGAGAAACTATCTCTACCAGCCATGAAGATTTGGGCCACCTGGGTGCTATCAAAATCAGAGTCAGCCTTTGTTCTTTCACCCTGACCAGAGTAGGAGATATCAGGCAGAGCGGAGGAAAAGTATAGAGCAGCACATTGGGCCATGGGTGGGCCAGTGGGTCCACACCGAGGGGGGTGTCCTCGTTCCTTAGCGAGAAGAACATATTGGTGGACAACAAAGAACAACAATTGGTGTTTTCGAGCGAGGCGAAGAGATCGACAGCTGCCTGACTGAACCTCTTCCATTGCAGATCCACTATGTGAGAGTAGAGACACCATTCTCTGTAGAGTGGGTTCCCCCTCGATAAAAGGTCTGCACCCCTGTTCAGAATGCCCAGGCCATGGGTCGCCCGTAACGACAAAAATTGCTGCCTGCTCCATACTAACAGTTTGTGAGCTAGACCATGAAGCTTGGAGGAGCGTATCCCCCCTTGGCAGTTGATATGTGCCACGGCTGTGGTGTTGTGGCAATACACCAGCAAGTGATGCCCCTGCAGGCGGGGCAGAAAATGTTTCAGAGCCTTCCAAACAGTGAGGAGCTCCAAATAATTTATGTGGGCTGAGTGGAGTGTGCTCGGCCACACAACGTTCACTATTCTGCCCTACTGAGTGACTCCTCATCCGGTTAAGGATGCGTCTGTCGTTACCTTTCCGCAACATGATGGCCCCCAGGGCGGTTCCCTGAGTGTAAAACTCTGCCTTCCTCCAGTGCCGCAGCGCTGCCGTACACAAACGCGTCACTGTGACAGAGCGGCAAAGATCGCGTAATGGGCTGAGATGAAGAGATAAAACCCACTTCATGAACGCCCTCATTCTCAGAAGGCCCAGAGGCAGGACATGGACAGCTGAAGCTATAAAACCCTGTAATCTGAGACATGTGCAATACTGTACCCTCGCTCCTTCCCTGAACTGTAAGAGGCAATTCATGAAAGAAAGAATGCGCTCTTGCGACAAGCACGCATGCACCATAATGGAATTCAGCTCCAGACCCAGAAATATAACATTCTGGGCAGGAGTGAAATTGCTCTTGTTCACATTCACTCTGAAGCTGAGCTCTGTGACGTGAGCGAACACACGGGCAGTGTTCTGCATCACTTTCTCTCTTGAATTGGATATAATCAGTCAATCGTCTATATACAGTATGTCAGAATCCTGAGACCCGCTATTCTCAACGGGGCCAGACCCGCCTCTTTGCACAGGCAGAAAGTTAGTGGGATGAGAGCCAAACCGAACGGGAGGACCGTGAATTCATAGCACACGCCTTGGTAGGCGAAACGAAGGAATTTCCAGTGCGGAGGATAAATGCTTATGTGGAAGAAAGCATCTTTCAGATCGATTGATGTGAACCAATTGTTCTGATTTATTGAGCGTAAGAGAGACCCGTGTGTTCATTCTGAAATTGTATTTCCTTAAATGTTCCTTAAACACCCTGAGATCCAAGATAACCCGTTATTCTGATCTGTCGATATGTCCTCCTGAAGACAGACAAGTGAACAGTGTAAATCCAACCAAGCTGTGTATAAGCGCAGAGATCGCGAGAAGTAAATGTCAGCTGAGGAAAGGTAGCGGGTGCAGGGACTTTATGCGCTCGGTGAAGGGGCGGTCCCTTACCTGCCATTGGGCATGTGCTCCTGTCTGTCAAGCCAGACTTGGTGCAATTGGATGCTTCTGCAGAGGTCACATACGGATGCCCTTCCCATAGGTGGATCTCGAACACGAGATGATGAAAGAGAACTTCATGTTTGTGTACTGTTACACCCCTTACTGCATAGTGTAAATAACAGTGTAAAATTCAGTACTTACTGTGTAAATTGTGCTATTACAATAAGCATTATAAACATAATTTATCACAATCTTTATTCATTCACAGAAATGTCAAATCAAGTGGAGGAGCAGAGAAAGGAAAATAGAGGTGTGTTTGAATGATGTTAATACATCCTCAGTGTAATACAGTAATATATCTCAGTATTGCTTATGTTTTTCAATCACAGACAGAGAGATAGCATTTTCAGCTGCACTGTTTCAACCTGGAAAAGGTGGAAATGTTGGTCCTTTTACTACTGAAATCACATTAATTTACAGGAACGTCTTCACAAACATAGGGAATGCCTACAACCCAACTACAGGTAATTGTCAATGAAGTAATGAGAATCCTTCTGCTCCATTCAAACCTCTCTGCAGTTGTGTAATGTGAATAAAATAATTAAATGATCTGCCATGTTTCAACACTATTACACTGTGCTTGGTAATTAAGCAATCATGCAAGACACAGCTGATTCTCTTCTTTATCTTTCATTATATATTCACAGGTATTTTCACAGCCCCACTGAAAGGAGCGTACATGTTCAACTTCTCTGTCTATGGTCATTGGAATCCCTCAACTCCATCAACTGTCTCCATTGTGAAGAATGAACAGCGGGTGGTTGTAGCACATGGCCATCAGGATCAGTACGCTGTGAACTCCTCAAAAGGAGTTGTGTTGATTCTGGAGGTTGGAGATGTTGTCTATGTGAGACTTTGGTCTGGAAGGAAGATATATGATAATGAGCATAACCACATCACTTTCAGTGGTTACCTACTGTTTCCCTTAAGATAACAGGAGCTTTGAAGAATGTGATTCCAGTAAAACTGAACCTTTAGCGTATGATTGAATTTGAATATTATGAAGAATCATTAACATACAGTATGAACCTGTATTAATGAGATCTAATGTGTGTTTGAAATTTGCAATAGAATACTATATGAAAGTCAGTATAATAGACCATACTCATAAGTTCTGAGCTGTCTATGCATGTAACTTTGTATAAAGAGTTTGAGCACTGAGACAGACGGTACCCATGAATATCACGTGACTCAAAATGATTTAAGATAGAAAATCTAGAATGTTAATAAAAGTGTAGCTTGTCACTAATCCCTGACCTGTCTCTCTAATTCCTACATTAATTAGAGAATAAAGACACATTGCTGAACTTTCTTTCCCTCATGTTTTTGAACACAGGGCTAAATAATATAATATTGTTATATTATTTATATTATATGTCTGTCATGATCACCCACTGGAGTGCCCATGAGCTCCACCATCCCTGACTTTTACCATTTACCCAGGACTCCATTTCCCACAATCCTTTGTCCGGACTCATCAGCATTCATTACCAGTTCACAGCTGCCTTATATTAGAAGGACTATAAAAAAATGCACACACACTCAAACTGATCGCTGAGGATTGATAGCCTGTAGCTTGTTCCTTGTTTCCTAGCCTTTGTGATTTTGACCCTGGACTGTTACCTGGTTTGTTATTGTTTGCTGCCTGCCCTGACCATTGCCTGTTTTGTGGATTACTCTTTTGGACTGCCTTGGCTATACCGTTTTGCTGGTATTTGGACCCTGCCTGTTTTGACCACGCTCTTTTAATAAAAGCCTTGCATGTGTATCCTCTACTCCAGTGTCACGCCTACCCTACATTACAATGTCATGTAATACTTTATTAGGCATTTTACTATTTTGAATGTTTCTTTAAAAAAATAGCTTAGCCATATAGATCAGTAACATACATATTACCATGCTTTACATTTAAAAAATATAGTATAAAATACCATTCCAAGTTCCGGTTAAAATGTGTTTGGAAGCATGGGGCTTCGTGTAGCAATTGTGTATGCATTGTAGATTGAATCTTAGCCAAATAGACAGATGCTTCTGTCCAGCAGGACTGTGCAATATGGACAAAATAATCACATTGCAATTATTTTACTGGATACTGAGATTCCAATTTTATTTGCAATTTTGGCAATTGTTTTTCCTTATTCATGCATGCTATGTTCAAAATTGTATTTCAGTGTACAAGAACACTAGCCAGTGAGGTATGACATCAGTATATGGGCTGTATGCATCTACCTGGAAGCATGTAGGTGATGCTCTAGAATGGAACCAGAGCTTCCCTGTGTTCCATTCGGAAGGGCTCATCCCTATGCCCTAATCCCTTCAAAGGGTTTACCCTCTGGAGTGAGAGCTTCGAAGGGTTGAAGGGTGTAGGTTACCAAACAACTGTCTCTTGAAGTGCCCTTCAGCGACATCATCACGTGACCACATGGAGGCACTGTCATCATGCAAAGAATCTGCGCAAAAGATCATGGGAGCCCGAAGTGTCCATCAGTTGTACCCTTCGAAATCCTTAATTCCGAAGAGCCAGTTTTGAGCACTTTGGTTTGGAACGACCCTTCAATATGGCGGCCATGATTGTTTTCACTCAGAGGTGCCCTTCGGAGGGCGATATATCCCGTTTGGAACGCATCGCTTGTGTGTCATGCTTGACATGCCTGTTTTGTCATGTGATTCTCTGTGCCCCTCATGTGATCTTGTCATGTGCTTCCTTTCTTCTTTTCCTTTCATGTTCTGATTGGTTCATTGTCTGATAGGCTCTTTGTTGTTTTTATAAATATATGTATTTTGTTATTTTTATCAGCTGTTCTTGTACAGTATCATCTGACAGTATCAACATTGATTATATGCTCTTTGTTATATCATAATCGCATTTGTACAGAACAGGTACAGTATAGCCCAGTTGTAAAGATGATACTCATACACTTCGATACAGTTCTCAAGTAAAGCAGTTTCATTAGTTCTCAAGTAAAGCAGTTTCATTATTAACACTTTCTTGAGCACTGTAGGAAAAAACATTTTCAAACTTTGAACCTTTATGGGACTTAACTGTTATTTGCATTTCCAACACGACAAGCTCAAGACCATAAACTTTGATGGACTTCTATTATTTGTGAAGCAGTTTTCTGAAACTTATGCATGCAGTTTGGCTGTTGGAATAATGTTTGTAGCCTACTGAAACATTAGTCCACTGAGGCGAGCTGCAGTTTATTAACATGAGTGGGAAAACAATACAAAATAAACAAAAACTTGGCTTGAACCATGGACTAGAAACATGAACATAAACTTAAACTAAACAAACTCACTAACAATAGTAACAGAACAAAGCTAGATAAGATACAATGGAAACATGAGGGCTATTTGTACACAAGGGCTACATCCAAAACCTGCATATTTCCCTACTACTGTATATAGTTGGCAAAATCAGCAGGCAAACAAATTGTATGTCCGAATTTTCAGTATTCACAATGAGTAGACAAGAAATGCCTGGGTGCTGTACTATTTCTCACAAGATTCAAACATGTGTATGCTAATGTTGCGTCCGAATATGGCTACTTGCCTACTATATATTCGAAAAGAGTATGTGAAGAAAGTAGTATGTCCAAAACTTCAGTATTCATAAAAGAGTAGGTGAGAAATCCCCTAAAAGATGTTATATAATATAGTATATTTTTGATTTTGTTGTAAAAACATGTTTTATAACGTATCGCGAACAGCGGAGCTCCAGTAAGCACATGTATGTCTCCAAAGTGAATTAAATAAACCATATACATCTTAAAGACTACTATGTCTATTTAACATCTGACAGAAAAATCTTTGATAAGTTTTGCAGATGAGCACATCACAACATGACTCATACATCTGCGTGAATGATGTATTTGAGCTGTTATGTAGTAGATTTCACTGTTGACAAGACTGCTTCAGATGAACTGTAATTAATGTAAATAAATCCACATAAAGTAACGAAACTTTTTTTGCAAGAAATTCTCAACGAAAAAGCTCAGATCGTGCCTGTCCTTATTCTTGAGGGATGCGGGACAGACATCTGCACCTAGCAGCTCGGGTCCCGCTATTGCTGAGGCATGCCGAAAGCTCCGATCATGGGGATTGCAGGTGGAGCTTGCGGAGAAAGGTTTGGATATTTCTGCTTCTTCAGAAAGCTCCTTCAGAAAGCTTCTTCAGAAAGCGAGCTCATGGGATTCGGACGTACTCTCCCTCTCTCGAGTCCAGTTCGGCTGTTAGTAAGCTGCTGGCATCATCCAGTCAAGACGAGGACGTGGATGTAGTTAGTGATGACGAGGAAAGTGTGAGCACTGAGTCATCCCAGTGCACCAGCCCCGCATACAGGGGGATGTAGGAGGTTATGGCCCATGCTACTAAGAGACTGGAGCTAGTTTGGGGGCGTGAGAAACAGAAGCCTGCTTGTAGTCATCTAGATGACCATGACCGTCCTTACCCCAGGAGCCTTCCGTTTCTCCCCGATCTCCATTCTGGGCTTGAGAGATTGTGGTCAAGACCGTATTGAGCTCAACTTCACCTTTTTCAACATGCTGATTATGTGAATGTTGAGGGTCTAGCTGAGCATGGATATGTGAGGATGCCACCTGTGGAAGAGACGTTTTCGGGCTATCTCTCCCAGCGTGAGTCATCCTCTCTGAAGGCTCCTGTCCTGCCATCTAGACAGCTTCAAACAACTTCGCAGTTGATTGGCAGGGCATATGTGGCAGCAGGTCAGGCCGGGGGGGCTCTGCACACTATGGCTGTGTTGTAGGGCTACCAGGCAGACCTGCTGAAAGATCTAGATGAAGGTAAGTGTTTGTCCCCTGAGGCTGTGGAGGAGCTGCGCCACACCAGAGATCTCGCTCTCTGCACCACCAAGCATACTGCTGCTGCCATCGGCCGGGCAATGGTGGCAATGGTTGCTACGGAATGCCACCTGTGGTTAAATCTAGTGGACATCGGGATAAAAGGAGAAGAACTTTCTCCTTGATGCTTCCACTCTCTCCCTCTGGGCTTTTTGGCACATCCGTTGAGGCTGTGGTCGAAAAGTTTAAGGTGGCGAAGGCGCAGTCTGCAGCCTTCAAGAGGTACATCCCTCGCCGTTCTAGGTCATCTCCCAAAACCTCTTAGGGGGCTGGTCCATCTTGGTCTGGGGATCACAGACAGGACTAGAAATCTAACGTGGCCACTCGTGCTCCTCCCCCTTCTAGAGGTACAGAGTAGTGGGGATCTCAGGAAGGTGACAGAGAAGAGGCACGCTGATAGCAGGTACTCGGTTTCTAAGTCCCCTTAGTGCTTAGTGCTCCCCCCGCCCAAGTGTTTTCACCCGGCTGCTGTCTACATCTGCCCTGATACTGGACTAATTATGTTTTTGGTAGGTTTTGTGCTACTCACGCTGGTAAGGTTCTCAGAGACAGTGTTGCTTCAGCTAGGTGGCAGTAGTGAGCTCGACTCTCTCTCGAGTGGTGTTAGGTGAGGTTTTGCACTCGGAGTTGTAGCCCTGCAACCGCCTTTTGGTTGAGCCCGGGTCTGTAGGGGGCATAGGAGATTTAAGTTCTTCATTTTCTCAGGTTGTAGCGAGATACCCCCTCCCCATTGTTTCAGGTTTTAGCCACTGTACCATCCCTTTAGTTACCAGGGTGCCTCTCCCCTAGCAGCTTAAATGGTTTGCCCAATAAAGCCTTCCCTGTTTCTTCCGTCCAATGTATTTGGTCCTCTTCTGTTTGAAATTGGCCATATGATAAAGTCTCTATTCCTATTCCAGAGGTCTTAATGTATCCATTCAGTTCCCATTAAGTTAAGTCTCCTCTTTCTTGGTAACTGCAAACTGAAGTTAACCTATACTCTTTCTAATAAAGACACTCAATAATAACACCTTTACAACTTCTGGTCTTGTTGGTGTTATGGTTTTTAATAGTTGATATATGTGTGTTAGCTGTGCCTTGTCTCGTCTCCCCTCCATTTCATCCTGACCTCCATTTTGATCTGGCTCACCTCCTGATGTTGCTTGTTTTGTTTCCTTCTGTTCCCCTTTTGTATGTTCCACTTGATTTTGCTCCCTTAGTCCAGAGTTGTTTTCCTGTTGTGTCTGACCAACTTGCTCCTCCCTTTGCTCTTCCTCTTGTCCAACCCGATTTCATGTACCCGTCTCCAACAATTGTTTGATCGCTCACTCTCTCTCTGCCATATGAAGAGTTTGTTTACATGTTCTTCAAATTCTTCCGGGCCCATCTTTCTGCCACCACCAGAGTCTCCTTCTATCAGGTCCATTTCTAGCAGTTGTTGAGAATGACAGACATACAAGACATACTAACATGCTAATGATAGAGGGTCAAGTTATTCTTTTTATAATAATTAAAAAGAAAACAAGTAGATTGAATAAAAAAGAATAGAGAATGCTAGTGTAATAAAAATAAATCAAGAAGATATAATATAAATAGAATAGAGAGTACTAATGTTAGTTGGACATTCCACCAGCAAGGAACACTTAAGGTAAAAGTCTGTGAAAGTGATTTTTTCAGCCCTTATTTTGATCCTCTGTTAACACTAGGGCTGTGACAGTATGGGTTTTTTCTTACCGTGGTGAAGAAGCAACAAATCACGTGGTTTGGTGGTTAATCGTCAACCTGCCACCCCCCATGGAAATCTGTAATGAATTACGATCAAGAACGCATGCAGCTTGTAAATGAACATGGAAATGAATAATAATAAAACAGTCTTCTTTGTTATTAAAACAGCTAATTTTATTAACATGTAGCGTCTGGATCAATCAGACACACAATTTTTTTAGTTATATTTAACAAATACACCCCCCAGTCAACAAACCAACTATGAGGGTTTATGGGCCCTTCCCCCGAAAGGCATCTAACACCTCAGAAAGGCAGAACAGGCCTCTGGTTCCATGGCAACCAATGCTGATATCACTGGTTTTATTGCCCAAAGGAACGCGGGCAGAGAAACTAAAAATTAATTTACCCTTAGAAAAGACACACAATGCCCATAAAAAAGGACTGCACTATATTTGTCTTCCAAGACTCTAATAATTTTTCTTTTCAGGTTGCGCGTCAACTCTCTTCCTCTGTTGGGAGTAAAAGATCCTCAGTTAATAACTGTAGGACTGGTTTAACAGAGGACGCTGTAACGGTCTTCTCGGAAGACAGTGCATCTGTAAAATCTGTGACCTTCTTCAGTGCTGCATTAACGGAGTCTAGGACTTCGACATCCTGCCACGTCGGAATCAAATGTTGGCTGTGCTGATTATCCAACACCCTCCTAATGGCTGGGGCTTGCTCGAGAAAGCGCGCAACCATTTTCTGCTTAGTACCCCACCTGGTAGGACAATTCTGTGAATACATTAAAAGCACAACTATATTAGTCTTCAATGTAGGCTATTTATAAGTATCCCCAATTAGGCTATGTTAACAGCAAGCTGTTTGATGAGGTGAGGTCCCAGACGCCTGCATCCACAGTACAAGAAGGAGCGCTACCGCAGGTCACCTTCATTTTTTCATTTTACATGTCACATGCAATAGATGCAATAGGCTATTTCGTTTCGTATTCGCTTTGAAAAATTCTACTTATTAACATAAACATATCAACAATAATAACATGAAATAATATTTATTTCTACAACTTTGCTGTTTTTTCGATATATCTTTTGAGTTTGATAGGAATTATGGAACAGTTTTTGTCATCGTTTGCAAACCATTTTTAGTACAATAAATTATTCAAAGTTTCAACAAGTTGCTTTTGGACAAGTGAGTTTATATCCATGGACTGTTACCCGAAAAACAATGTTTAAAGAAATAGAAAACGAAGTTTAGCACAACTCACCAGAACTAAGCAATGTTGGGGATTTGTTGAGCTCGGCTTGTTCTTTTTGCAGCTTTCTCTTTTTTTGCCAGCTCTGCGAGAAAGTTGTCACCAATGTTCTGCATACACCCATGACTCGGGCAGTGCGGTCTTTTTCTGTCTTCATTGCATTGGTGATGGCTAAATGCCTATTATGACCAAAGCAACTTAGTCATTCCCAGCCAAGTTTTCACACAGCAGTCACAATATTTGCCCTGTTGTCTGTGGTAATACAGTTTCCTCTCGTCCAGGGACCACTCTTGGAAGGAGGACCTGAGGGTTTCCGCCAGGTTGTCACTTATGTGGCTTTCTGGCGTGAACACGGTCTCCAGGCACTTCGAATTTAGTTCCCAGTTTTACGCTGAGATAATGTATGGTCAGGCTCACGTATGGCATCACGTTTTCGCTTGACCACATATCAGTGTCACTGAGAAATGATCAACGTCTTTCAAGTCCCGTATTATGCCTTCTTTCACTGACAGATACTTTTCAGGGATCGCTGTTTGAGAAAAGTACTTTCGGTCGGGAAGTACATATTATCAAAAGCCTGTAGCATCGCTTTGAAAGCTGGCTTCTCAACAGTACGGAATGGCACCATTTCTTCAACCAAATAGTGAGTCACGCTGTCAGTAAGTGCTCGCCACTGATTGCTGTCACTTTGGTACTTCGCTCCTCTCACGAAAAGGTCTCGGAGACTCCCAGCTGTCGCTGCTGGCCTGAGGTTGTAGGCTTAACGTTACCTTAGGTAGGTGTGTTGCTCCCAAGTCTGGCAAATGCCAGAGGATGGTTGATTCTAAGATGGGATCTTAGATTAGTTGTATTTCCTTGCGAGACGGATATTTTTCTGCTACAAATACGGCATATTGCCTCATCCAAATTCACCGGCTGCCCCATGTCATCTGGCTCAAAGCCAAAATGTGCCCAAATAGGCGACACAATATGGAGGCCTGCATAGGGCAGCACAAGAAATCTGGTCGGGTCCCGCGGTTCTCCCGACCAGATTTTTTGCGCCGCGGGATTAAATTCCCAAATAAAAGGTGGGAGCGGTCGGTAACTCTGGTGTAATTTGCACCATTTGTCCTAATTAATTCAGCCTAACAATCCTTTAACGGATTTGAATATTAGAAATGTGTTAGTGTGTTATGTGTAAGCCAGGTTAAAGAGATGGGTCTTAAATCTAGATTTAAACTAAAAGTGTGTCTGCCTCCCGAACAATGCTAGTGTAACAAGTGTATTGTAAATCAGCATTATTATTTTTTCTTTAATGTATTATGTATTAGTATAATGTGGCCATTTCAGTACCCGGATCCTTCTTCTACGCAGCCATGATGTTGTAATTGATGCAGTATGTGGTCTGGCATTGTCATGTTGGAAAATGCAAGGTCTTCCCTGAAAGAGACGACGTCTGGATGGGAGCATATGTTGTTCTAGAACTTGGATATACCTTTCAGCATTGATGGTGCCTTTCCAGATGTGTAAGCTGCCCATGCCACACGCACTCATGCAACCCCATACCATCAGAGATGCAGGCTTCTGAACCGAGCGCTGATAACAACTTGGGTTGTCCTTGTCCTCTTTAGTCCGGATGACATGGCATCCCAGTTTTCCAAAAAGATGAAAGATGGAGCAAGAGGGCGTGGCAGTACTGAAACACCGTCTAAGCTGTTCGCCAATCACAACGCACTGGGACAGCTAACCAATCACAACACATTTTGTTTTTCGGAAGGCGGACCTTCATCAAAGCCGGAACTAATCGAGTCGTTTTTGCCAGCCTCGGGAGAAAGGTATTTTAATAATGTAAATTATGTGAAAAATAATGTTTTTTCGAGCCACCAAGCATGAGAGCATGTTCTAGTACACCCCCCAAACAAAATCAAGACTTTGTAAAAGAGCATAATAGGACCCCTTTAAGCATTTTAATTGAATTTGCAACTTAAAGATGTGTGCAAACTAAAATATTAAATAAAGTAGACCCCTAAAAGTCATTAAAAAGTTCAGCTTTTGCCCATTCCAAGTTTAAGGTCATATAAAGTCTTAAATATCTTTAAATCCTATAATAACAAACACTTTAATTCATTTAAGAAAGAAGTCTTTGCAATATGGCTTGATGCAGTGTTACTCATTCAATAACTAGACCAGGGTTCCTCAAATCCAGTCTTGCTGGGCCACTGCTCTGAGTTTAGCTCCAACCCAAATTAAACATCTGAACAAACTAATAAAAGTCTTTAGAGCTACTAGAAAATTATAGGTAAGTTAGTTTTGATAAGGGTTGGAGCTGAACTCCAGATTTGAGGAACCATGAACTACACTAAATAGCCCGCCAGTCTAATCTGTCCTGCCACAGTCTCATAATGAACCAACAAATATTTAACTTCTTTTTTACTTAAATATATTTGAAGTTCTCTAAAATTATGTTCTGTGCCACTGCTTTGGCAAAGTATCTGTTAAACAAACTAAAATCGAAAGTGAGATATGGCTTAGTGTGCTTATCAAATTGCAAAAAGTCTGTGGCTAAAATAAGTATAGTCTGTTTGGTGAGTGATTCAATGTGAAGTGCAGACTTTGCTCACGCAATCAAGCTCATGAGCCAGTGTCTTCCACATCTTAGCTCACAGTGAATGCAGAGAATTGCATCTCGGCATCTGCTGTTAGTTTACAATGCATTTGGGAACACAACATTGCATTTTACAGTCTGTATTTTTCAATACAAAACTTGCGTATTATTTTGAAACACTTCATATAAAGCATGTTTCATGTTTGGGACAAATTGGATTATGCACTTTCCACACAGCAGCTCACTCTGTTTTTCAGATGTGCTTGTGATCTCAAACTACTGTATAATGATATAAATGGCTCATTCTATATTGTTTATAAGTTATGAATCAATATATATCATACAAACTCGATATGGAGTATATACTCAATATACATATGTTCCAAATCTGTCTGAGTTTTCTTTTCTGTTGAACACAAAAGAAGATATGTTAAAGAATGTTGGTAACCAGACAGCTGATGGTAGCATTGACTTCCATAGTATTTTTTTCCTACTATGGAAGCCAATGGTTACTGTCGGCAGCTGGGTTACCAACATTCTTTAACATATTCAATTCAAGACAAGTTTATTTGTATAGCTCTTTTCACGATACAATTCGTTGCAAAGAAGCTTTACAGGAAATTAAGTTGAATAGAAAGAATATCTTCTTTTGTGTTCAACAGAAGAAAGAAACTAATACAGGTTTGGAACAACATGCGGGTGAGTAAATTACCATTTTTATTTCTGGGTGAACTATCCCTTTAATAATCATGCGCATGATGCTCAGTATTTTCGGTGACTTTAACTTTTCCAGTCTTCTCTGTTACCTTGATGACTTGTTGGTCTTTGCTCCATCTGAACAGGAGTTACTGAGGCGCTTGGAGATAGTGTTTACTCGATTGAGGTCCAGTAACCTGAAGCTAGCTCCTAAAAAGTGTCACTTTCTGAGGAAGACTGTAAAGTTTCTAGGCCATGTGATGGATGGTACTGGTGTTTCAGTTGATGAAGAGAAAGTGAAAGTCATGTCTGCTTTTCGAAAGGAGGATCTAATGAAGGAAGATGGAACCACGCCTTCACAAAAGAAAATCAGATTGTTTCTCTGTATGGTCCTGTATTATCAAGCCTTTATTCCAAGTTGTTCTCGTGTCGCCAGACCCTTATTCAACCTGACGGCTGGCCTGAAACGTTCAATGAAAGGTGCTGGTGGTCATAGGAGAGCAGGCACTTTTCAGGAGTTGACATCTCAGGACTGGACCCCGGACTGTGATGTGGCCTTTGAGGAACTGAAAAGGGCCCATGTTGACAGTGTGGTGCTGGCTCATCCAGATTTTGAACGTCCATTCCTCATACACATAGGTGCTGTACTCTCTCAGATACCTGCTGGTGAAGATGAGGCGAGACCGATAGCGTTTGCTAGCAAGGCTTTGAACCGCAGCCAAATGAAATTTCCTGCTCACAGATTAGAATTATTGGCTCTTAAGTGGGCAGTGTGTGACAAGTTCAGTCACTGGCTTAAAGGCCATGAGTTCACCGTGTGGACAGATAATAATCCGCTTACATACATCATGACCAAGTCGAAATTGGATGCATGTGAGCAGCGCTGGGTCTCCAAACTTGTTCCATATTCTTTTGAGATCAAATATGTTCCTGGGAAACTCAACGTGGTGGCGGACGCGCTCAGTAGAGATCCGTTTTCTGTCAGAGCCCTATTCTGAACTGTTGAGGCAAGTGCACAGTGTTGGGGATGGAAGTGTGCAAGAAGTGTTCCGACTTACAAGCCAACCGCAAACTTTAAGATCAGGTCCACTTGACATCGGTCTGAATACATCATTGTCTGCTGATGATGTCCTGTGATGAATGGGAAACCGGACCTGAATGTAGAGCAACATCATTCACTGAACATCTTAACTCTTTAATCAGTTGTGACAAAGAAGTGTTTCATTCCCTTTCCCTGACCGACTTACGAGAACATTAGTACAAAGACCCTGTCATTGCCAGAGTGTGTTATTATGTTGACAGAAAGCGTAGACCATCAAGACGTGAATGTGCCAATAATGTAACTTCAAGCTGTCTGCCAACCGCCAATCAAATCAAAGCGCGCCATAACAGATTTCAAATGCGCAACAGACAAAAAAGATGTGACTTGTATGTGTTGCGAATTCTGAAGCAGTGGGATAAACGTTCAGTGCTCAATGGAATCCTGTACAGAGGTATTAAAGATCCGCTCACCAAGCACAAGAGATTTCAGTTCATTTTGCCTGAATCCTTAAAATGTCAAGCACTTTCTGGCGTTCACGACCTGGCTGGTCATCAAGGATTGAGGCGCATGAAGAAACCTTCGGAATTCTTGCTATCAACATGTATTCTTTAGGTAATTCGTTAAATGTATGTAAATTATACATGATTAAAAAAATTATAATTATGATGAATATATAAATAATAAATACTATAAATAACAATTATAATGAAAAAATATTTATTTTATGTTAATGACATAACAGGATGACCACAAGAATTAAAAGGATTCTGTGACATTCAGTGGAGCATCATTATCAGTCTCTGGCTGAATGTGCTCCTCTAGCAAGCCAAAAAAACGTTAATGAAACCATTAATTTCTAAAAAACATTACTACTACTAATAATAATGTCCAGCTGGTTCATCTCACCAGAGGCGGACAGTAGTGAAGTATTTTTACGCTGCTGTAAAAGTACTTTTCAGGTGTCTGTACTTTATCGGAGTGTTTTTCTTTAGAAAACTTTACTTCGCAACATTCTAAAGCATAATATTGTACTTTTTACTGAACTACGTTTCATATTAAATATTTATGTCGAAATATTTATGGCTCTGCGTTATCGTCCGGGCAGAACTATTGTTCCAGCCACCAAAGACAGATTCACAAATAACCTGCCTGATTTATCTCAACTGCTCTGTGTACCAATAAGTACACATGAACTAGACGAAATAACTAGCAACATGGGCACTATCTTCTCTAATACATTAGAAGCTGTTGCCCCCATCAAATTGAAAAAGATTAGACAAAAACATACTGCGCCATGGTACAACAGTAATACCCATTCTCTCAAGAAAAAAACACATCTCTTTGGCCAAGCATTCAAATAATGCATCTCATAATCTTGTACTGCAGTTATATCTAATCAAATGCACATTATTATTCTTTAGTTTGGGTTAAACAAATCGATTGGTTTGGTTGGAACAGTAGCTACGCTAATTATGTCTCTATGTGTTTCTCTGTCTCTGCTGAGATTGACATCCCGTGGTAACTAGGATTTACACAAGCTTCAGTCTGGATCCAGAACACCTGAGAAGAGATGATGCAACCCCTCAGAGGACCTCAGATGATGCCAACCCTGAAACAACATACACAACTACCACATTTTGCTATAAGTTTGATTGCATCATATAATAATTGCTGTTAATAGTGTTCACCGTCTGTTTGATTACATCATTAACTGAATTTTACCGTACATTTCTGCCATATGTACATTAACTTGAGATAGTCACCACTGATAAGCTATTACTAAATATAATGTAGAAATTTTAATTTTGTGTAAAGCTGCTTTGCATTGATTTGTATTGTGAAAAGCGCTATTCAAATAAAATTTTATTTAATTGAAAATGTAAAATGCCATTTTCGGTGGCCGACATTTTGGTGCCTCCCTATAACTCACCGGAAGTTGTAGCCACGTTCTTTTTTACAGTAGCACCCCCCGGAAAACAGGTGGATATTGTATTTTAAAAATGGTTTCTCCCAAGTAGATGGAATGTCTATTTTTGTTAATGTAAGAAAATATGCCACATTTATCAGATTTTAAGGGGTAATCCACAGCTAGAAACAAAGATTTATCAGTTTGAGAAAAACTCTTTCCACCTTCTCAACACAATTTTAGTTCAAGTGATATTAATAGTGTGTTCTTTATTATTACTATTGTTTAGGGATGCACCGAAATTTCGGCTGCTGAAAATTGAATTTTTTCAGTTTTTGGCCAAAAATATATGGCGCGCCGCTCCGCCCAGCAGATAACATGCCAATAGGAAATTTCTATGTATTGTATATGTTCCTGTTTGCAGTAGTGCTACTGTGCTGTAATATTCTGTACTGGGTAACGCTGATAAAATGACGCTACGCTCTCGTTCACTGATCTGCTTCCCGCTATGCTCTGATAATAATACCTTTGTAGGACTATACATTATTTGGACAATTAATTAAAAAAAAACCTGATTCTGTTGCACAGAACTGAATAAAAATAATATTGATTTTCCATACTAATATATTTTCTGTCCAATTTTATTATGTTACTTCCAATAAAAGTGTGGTTATTTTATTGGCTTGTATTTTTTTTTTTATTCGGTATCATTAAAATGATTGAGTTAAACTAAAAAGCTTTACAAAAGGATTTTATATTATTTAATAAAATAATAAATAATTATTAAAATGCCGTTTTGATTTCAGCCCAGAATTTTCATTTCGATGCATCCCTACTATTGTTATTATTCTTACTAATATGTCATATAATGTCTTATATTAATTATTTAGTCATTTATGTACATGATGCTTGCCAATCTGCATTTAACAATGAAACTGACTTTATTTCTCTCTGTGTCTGTCTTGACCTGTCCTGTCCTTTCCTGTCCATACCTTTATATTCTTCACTCAATCCTGTATCTGGTTACTCATTTAAACAAATGCTTCTTCTGCGCTTTCTCTTCTAAACTGATAACTGGCCTGCACATCAAATGCTGCTGCACTACTTGCTCGCACTATAAAGTGCAAGATGCAAATTTAGATCTGCTACTAACCCTTATGCATCCAAGCTAAGCTTGCAAATGCATCTTTAAAAAACAAGGCCAAATCACGGGATCTTTGATCTATGATCATCATGATACAATCTGATACACTCTTGATTGCATCCTCAATACCACAAAGATTTACACCCATATCACACTTTGTAAAATCATAATCTCAAACCACAGGTAAGAAAACTAATCTGCATCTTCAGAAATAGTAAAAGAGAGTTACATTTACTTCTACACTGTTCTACATTCTTCAAGGACCATTGATTTGATGACTACATCAACGTTCAGCATAACTGATCAGATATGAGCAATTCCAGCGTTAAGGACGTGACATTCACAGTAAAAACTTGCAAAAATTAATTCTCAGAGAATGTATATGTTAACAATATATTGAAACGTGTTTATATTTTTCTAAACCCCTAACCATAGAGTTCAGGTATCAGAAAACTATCAGTCTATACACGTGTATAATATTTTAAATGAGGGAAATATGCATGCGTTTCGGACGTGGCAAAAATGGACGCGAGTTTTTGGGAGTCGACATTCTTTGTAGAAATTCTGTGAATTAAAATGCACAAGTCAAGCGAAATAATACCAGCCGAAAGGAAAAGAGTTGGCTCTCCATGGAACATAAATTATTTATTTTGTTTTTCATGTGTGCATTTATGAGGAAAAACCATTGTTACGGACGTGACGGATCTGAAAATGACACTTGCCTGACTTTAACTTTAACCAAGACCTATTTGTGGGTCCTGTTGGGTATTTAACCCAAAAAGCTTTGACCTCTGAGACATCTGTATGGTAAGGTTGCACAATTAATCACATTTAAACTGAAATCACCTTGTTATAGATTAGTTTGTGATCGCATCAATGCATTCGAATAATCTACGTGTTATTTACTTCATTTCAGTAGTTATGTTTAACCAAGCTTAATAATGGCTGGCATTTGGATGTTTAAGACGCAGCAAAACAATCTGTGTGAAACAGAAGTCCAAAAAAAGGTGAGCATAACGTACATACAGTGTTTTCATTGATTGTTTACTGTGAAATGTTTTGTACAGTTTTGATGTTCTTTGCAGCTGTTGACTGACGCTCAGAGGACTGGTGTTCGAGACTTGCAGCAGATGGGATTTCCGAGAGCAGAACCGTATGGACACCTGCCTCGGAGCAGATTTTGTGACGCACTTCACCCCAGGAGACTGGCTCCATGTGATGGACTGACTGAGTACCTGGGGCAGGTCTCTCATCCAGCTTATGATGCTGTATAATATCTGTGATTTCGGTGGATGTAATGAGTTCGATGTTGATGTCTGGGCAACTCTTCCTTGCAGAAGCTACAAATGAAGCAGCATCTGTCACAACGACTGTACTCTTAAACTGAGAAGCAGCTCCATCACTAAATATGTGAATCTCTTTCATTGCAGGATTGCAGGATGAACCTCCATCAGACCACAGGACCGAGGGAAACACTGTGACCTGCCTCTGATGCCAGTGTGCTGACATCAAAATCTACCTGCAGCACCACAGTTTCCCCGTCTGTTTTTGCCTGCAATTTTTTGGCCTGAAAAAATGTGCTTTGCTGTCTTTTCACAAAACAGTGATGCACACATTTTGTAGCCACTGTAAACACACGTTTCTTGGCATGTCTGAAGACCGGAGCACATGAGATGGTCGAAGCTCAGCAAATTCAGATTTCCCAATTATAGACTCCGGATGTTCATGTGTGAAGTAGCGGTAGGCCTCTAGAATAGACATTGTTAAATGCCGTTTCTGGATTTTCTTTTTCACTCTCTGACTGTGACCACATCTTTTATTCCTGGTGCTAGCCTTGAGATGTCATCTCTCTCATAGAAATCCCTGACATGATCATATGCAGTAGCGGTGGCGGACACGATTCATCTTTTTCAATTCAAACTGATTTGTATAGCGCTTTTCACAATGCACATTGTTTCAAAGCAGCTTTACAGAAAATGCATGTGTCTATATTACAAAGCAGAAGTGAATGTGTCCAAGTAATGTTCATTTCTCAAGATAATAGAATCATACACTTAGCTAACATGAATTAATTTCAGGCAGAAGCTCATTTAAGCGATTATTACAGGTGTGATCATAATGATTACAATATAGAGGAAATTTGGCAGCTGTGTATGTGGATCCAAGTTGGGGTCATCTGGGGTCCTCGCAGGGGTCAGCATCATCTCTTCAAAGGAGTTGGGTCATCTGAAGTATTTCTGTGAGGCTGGATCCACGCTGGAGCTGGAGTAATCTCTAGATACCTCGAGGTGGGCATCCCGGAGCAGGAACAGAAAGACAGAGAGAAAAGAATTAGCGTAGCTGCTGATCATAATGTTTCAAGCACAAAATATGTTTGTGAC
>NW_015507001.1:90635-91689 GCF_001515645.1 Sinocyclocheilus grahami
TAGTTAATAGTGAATAAGTGTTCCCTATTCTAAAGTGTTACCGATAAGAAATGCTGATTAAGTGAAAACTTGAAATGACCTCTTTTATTCCCCTCCTGCAGCTGTATATAAATGCAGAATTCATATACCCAGAAAACACAGGCACTCTTGATTGGACAGTGTCCACAGGCATGCAAGAGTGCTGTTTGTAAGTGGAGATTTGGTCTGTTGTGCATTCATGTGAAACGAATCAAGGGCTGTAATGAGATCCTGCTTCGTAAGAGCAAGAGTTTATCATTACAAAAAACTTTCTGGGGCTTACATGTTACTTACACACCTCTACTTGTCCTTTTTGAAGCCTAAAGTGACTGAAATTCTGAGGGACTGTAGACGGGGACGAACACAAAACTGTATTTTGGGAACATCTCTAAATAATTAAACAAAAAGAATAATTGTACTCACTATGTAGGCCTACAGTATATAACTTATGATTCCAAATATTTAGATGAAAAACTAATTTTGCTGTATTATTACAAACAGTTTTTATTGTAATTAGGGAAATCAAAAACTGTAACAAAAATATCAACAGAAAAATGACCAAATTAAATGCTGTAACAAAACTATACTGACACAGCTTGTACAACTTATGGAATTATACACAGACAATGCGTTATTAACCTAAAAATAAAGTGTAATTGTTTAAAAGAAACACAAATAAATCTTAATAATATTTAAATAACACCTTTGCTGTCCATTAAGATTTTCATGCAAAAACATGGGAATTTCCATCGCATCCACTTCTTCGGCTACAATTAAGGCAAAAAAAAACTACGGAAAGCACGAAGTGTACGACCTGACGGCAGGCTAGTGTAGTTCATCTCGAACAAGCCTAATGAGAACAAGTCACATGGACTAGACAACCAATCAGAACATGACACATACACTGCAGGACAACATGAGGAATCAAGGGAAGCACATGACGACCAGGACTACATGACAAAATAACAAACAACCCAAACCAACACAATACAGGTGTCACGAATCCGGTTCATGAACTTTCCAATTCATTGACTCT